>NC_045963.1:30083149-30201241 GCF_010909765.2 Amblyraja radiata | reverse complement strand
GTGCCTTTTTACTTCAACCCAAACCCAAACAACCATTTGCAGGCAGTGCTTTTTTAGCTCTAATCATATTTTCATTTTCAAACCAAATTAAGGGTACTCACAGTGCTGTAGACATATGTCAGTGCCGTTCAGAGCTCTGATTGAGGCACACCACTTGCAGAGACTGATTGAGGCACACCACTTGCAGAGACTGATTGAGGCACACCACTTGCAGAGACTGATTGAGGCACACCACTTCCTGGTTATATAGTCCCACCCCCTCCCTCCAGCAGGGGCAGCAGAGAGAATGGGGAATTTTGTGAAAACATTAATATCTCTGTCAATTTTCATCGACGGGAAAAATCCTCGGCACACATGCGGCGGTGGGGGGCTCTGAGCGAGATGGCAGCGTACTCTTGGAAATCGCAGCACAGAAAACCAAAACCGGTCAAGAACAGACTTTTAGTAATATACTAGACCAAGTGCAGACCCGTTGGATCTGTTTCCCCAACGGCGTTTGCGGGGGGGGGGGGGGGCTGCGGCATCACACTCACATTAACCACCCCCCAAACACACAGGTGGGGGGGAGGGGGGGTGAGAAGGGGGAGGGAGGAGAGAGGAGAGGAGGGGGAAACGGGACAGATTTGGGAGGGAAGGAGAGCGGGGTAGGGGTGAGAGAGGGGATGGGAGAGAGATGTGGGAGGGGGGGATGGGGAGGGAGGGGAGGAAGGAGGAGGGGAAGAGGGGTGGGGTGAGAGAGGGGAAGGAGTGGGGAGAGTGGAGGGGGAAGGGGGGAGAGAAAGAGGAAGAGTGGGGAGGGAGGAGAGGGGTAGGGGAAGTGATGGAAGAGGGACAGAGGGGTAGGGGGAAGGGGGCGGGGGGAGAGAGGGAAGGGGGTGGGGTAGAGAGGGAAGGGGGGTGGGGGAGGAATGAGGAGAGGGAGAGGGGGAGAGGAGTGGGGAGGGAGGGAGGGAGGGGTAGAGGGAGTGGTGGAAGAGGGACGGGGGAGTGGTGGAAGAGGAACAGAGGGGTAGGAGGAAGGGGTGGGGGAGAGAGGGAAAGGGAGGGGAAGAGAGAGAGGTGGGGGAGGGAGAGGGGTGGAGTAAGGGGAGAGAAGTGGAAGAGTGGGGAGGGAGGGGTAGGGGGAGTGGTGGAAGATGGACAGAGGGGTAGGGGGAAGGGGACGGGGAGAGAGGGAAGGGGGTGGGGTAGAGAGGGACGGGGGGTGGGGGAGAGAGAGTGGAGGGGGTGGGGGGAGAGAGGTGGAAGAGGGGAGGGAGGAAACATAGAAATTAAGTGCAGGAGTAGGCCATTCGGCCCTTTGAGCCTGTACCTCCATTCAATATGATCATGGCTGATCATCCAACTCAGTATCCTGTACCTGCCTTCTCTCCATATCCCCTGATCCCTTTAGCCACAAGGGCCACATCTAACTCCCTCTTAAGTTCCGATTGGACATATGTGAACATTGGGCATTGTGACATCACACAATGGAACGTTCACCAGGGGCTGGGGCTCCTGCAAAGGCATATGTAAATTAATCCATTCCGATTGGACATCTGTGAGCATCGGGCATTGTGACATCACACGATGGAACGTTCACCAGGGGCTGGTGCTGCTTCTATGGGTGAGAAGCCAGTTTATTTTTGAAATATTGGGGGGGGGGGAATTTGATTAAAAACGTGTACTTAAACACGACGAAATGTAATGAGTAGCGGATACTTAGAAAGAAAAGTGAAATCTCTACCGAAATGGAAAAGATGTCGGCGATTCTGCGTCTGGTTTCGGAGTTGCAGTGAATCAAAGGAAGAAATGCAGCCAGCAGCCGTCCATGTAAATGGATCCATTCCGATTGGACATCTGCGAGCATTGGGCATTGTGATTGGACATCTGCGAGCATTGGGCATTGTGACATCACACGATGGAAACAAATCAAAAGGAAGAAAGGCAGCCGGACGGACGGAAGGCGACAGGCACACAGTTTTATATATTAGATGATAGATAGATAGATAGATAGATAGATAGATAGA
This sequence comes from Amblyraja radiata, assembly GCF_010909765.2. NCBI lineage: Eukaryota > Metazoa > Chordata > Chondrichthyes > Rajiformes > Rajidae > Amblyraja > Amblyraja radiata. Next base: position 30,199,232 of record NC_045963.1, on the reverse strand, counting down.
TAGATAGATAGAAAGATATAGATACTGAGGTGCTACAACGCTGAGAACTATATTCCACACTCTGTATCTTCCCCTTTGCTTTATCTATTGACCTTGAGTTTGATTTGATTGTACTTATGTATGGTCCATCTGACGTGTTTCGATAGCATGCAAACGCAAAGCTTTTCGCTGTACCTCGGTACATGTGATAATAATAAACCTAATACCGAGATATTGAGGGTTCAATCTGTATGGAGTTTGCACGTTCTCCCTGTGCCCACATGGGTATCCATTAACATAGAAACATAGAAAATTGAATAGATGATTCTTCATGATCCACAGAACACTGAAGGTGTGGTTTTCAATGCTAATGCTACCGAATGTCAAGAGGCGACTATGTTGTTGAGGATAGTTCTCGTTGTCACATTATAGGGTAGATGTGACCGTGCTGGAGAAGATACAGAGGGGTTTCACCAGGATTTTTCTGGATTGGAACAATTTACTTACAAGGTGATATTGGATTGACCGAGTTTCTTTCTAGGAGGCTGAGTGATCAAATAGAAATATACAAGATTATAAGGAGGTCAGAGAGCAAAAAAAGTGAAGTTGAAGTCTGGAATGTGTTGCCTGGAGTGAGCGTGAAGGCAGATACTCTCACAATATTTAAGAAGCTTCTGGACAAGCACCACAATTGTCAAGGCAAGGACCCAAGTATGCATACAGATTAGCACAGATATGTTCACTGGTCGGCATGGACAGTATATATATATATATATATATTGTGTAGGAGGGAACAGCAGAGACCGGTTTACACCGAAGATATACACAAAATGCTGGAGTAACTCAGCGGGACAGGCAGCATCTCTGGATAGAAGGAATGGATGACGTTTTGGGTCAAGACCCTTCTTCAGATTGAAGAAGGTCTGAAGTGCGGGTCTAGACCTGAAACGTCAACATTTTATAGCCACTTTTAGTCTTCCTAATGTGTTCTTTATATTCTTCCCAGCATCCTTTCTATTTCTCAAGGGCCTGGTCTAATTCCAAGTTCCAAAGCCTTACTTAATATCTTGTCATCCAAGGTTCCCGAACCTTGCCATACCTATCTTTCTTCTTCAATGGGACATGAGGCCCGGGACCGTTGGAGACAGCGGAGGAGGGTCAGGGCGGTGAGTACTTAAATCGGGCACGGGGCTTGTTTTCACAGAGGCCCGGGACCGTTGGAGACAGCGGAGGAGGGTCAGGGCGGTGAGTACTTAAATCGGGCACGGGGCTTGTTTTCACAGAGGCCCGGGACCGTTGGAGACAGTGGAGGAGGGTCAGGGCGGTGAGTACTTAAATCGGGCACGGGGCTTGTTTTCACAGAGGCCCGGGACCGTTGGAGACAGTGGAGGAGGGTCAGGGCGGTGAGTACTTAAATCGGGCACGGGGCTTGTTTTCACAGAGGCCCAGGACCGTTGGAGACAGCGGAGGAGGGTCAGGGCGGTGAGTACTTAAATCGGGCACGGGGCTTGTTTTCACAGAGGCCCGGGACCGTTGGAGACAGCGGAGGAGGGTCAGGGCGGTGAGTACTTAAATCGGGCACGGGGCTTGTTTTCACAGAGGCCTGGGACCGTTGGAGACAGTGGAGGGGGGTCAGGGCGGTGAGTACTTAAATCGGGCACGGGGCTTGTTTTCACAGAGGCCCGGGACCGTTGGAGACAGCGGAGGAGGGTCAGGGCGGTGAGTACTTAAATCGGGCACGGGGCTTGTTTTCACAGAGGCCCGGGACCGTTGGAGACAGTGGAGGAGGGTCAGGGCGGTGAGTACTTAAATCGGGCACGGGGCTTGTTTTCACAGAGGCCCGGGACCGTTGGAGACAGTGGAGGAGGGTCAGGGCGGTGAGTACTTAAATCGGGCACGGGGCTTGTTTTCACAGAGGCCCGGGACCGTTGGAGACAGTGGAGGAGGGTCAGGGCGGTGAGTACTTAAATCGGGCACGGGGCTTGTTTTCACAGAGGCCCGGGACCGTTGGAGACGAGTGGAGGAGGGTCAGGGCGGTGAGTACTTAAATCGGGCACGGGGCTTGTTTTGCACAGAGGCCCGGGACCGTTGGAGACAGCGGAGGAGGGTCAGGGCGGTGAGTACTTAAATCGGGCACGGGGCTTGTTTTCACAGAGGCCCGGGACCGTTGGAGACAGCGGAGGAGGGTCAGGGCGGTGAGTACTTAAATCGGGCACGGGGCTTGTTTTCACAGAGGCCCGGGACCGTTGGAGACAGCGGAGGAGGGTCAGGGCGGTGAGTACTTAAATCGGGCACGGGGCTTGTTTTCACAGAGGCCCGGGACCGTTGGAGACAGCGGAGGAGGGTCAGGGCGGTGAGTACTTAAATCGGGCACGGGGCTTGTTTTCACAGAGGCCCGGGACCGTTGGAGACAGCGGAGGAGGGTCAGGGCGGTGAGTACTTAAATCGGGCACGGGGCTTGTTTTCACAGAGGCCCGGGACCGTTGGAGACAGTGGAGGAGGGTCAGGGCGGTGATTACTTAAATCGGGCACGGGGCTTGTTTTCACAGAGGCCCGGGACCGTTGGAGACAGTGGAGGAGGGTCAGGGCGGTGAGTACTTAAATCGGGCACGGGGCTTGTTTTCACAGAGGCCCGGGACCGTTGGAGACAGTGGAGGAGGGTCAGGGCTTACCAAATCCCGTAACGTTCCACACTCCATAGGGAGGGTTTCTGGTGGAAGCCGGATTGGTGGAAGCAGACTAGAGGAAGCAGCTGATTGGGTGCGCCCTCAGGTTAGCATTTAAGCTTTATGGTTAAAGGTTCAGTGCTTTAGTAAAGGTAAAGTGGGCTAAGGGTACAGTGGGCTAAGGGTACAGTGGGCTAAAGGTACAGTGCTTTTTGTTTATATAATAAAGGTACAGTTTAAAGGGCAAGAGGGAGCAGTTGTTGTGAGTCAGATACCTGCTGATTTCTCCCAGCAGTTTCTATTGTATTGTACTGGTATCGGATCCAGGGTAAAGTGAGAGAATGACAGTCAGAGCAGTGTACTGTTCTGGATGTCAGATGTGGGAGGTCATGGTGTCGGATGGCCCTCCAGACGTCCACATCTGCACCAGGTGCAGAGAGATGGGGCTCCTAAGGGACCGTATTAGGTTCCTGGAGCAGCAGCTCGATGACCTCTGTCTTGTCAGGGAGAGTGACGAGGTCATAGAGGGGAGTTATAGGGAGGTGGTCACTCCAAAACCACAGGAGAGAGACATATGGGTCACGCTAAGGAAGGGCAAGGGGCAGAGGCAGGAACGAGGGAGTACTCCAATGTCGGTACACCTTGCAAATAAGTACTCCTGTTTGAGTACGGATGAGGATGACAGCCTGCCCGGGAGTAGCAACAGCGGACGGGCCTCCAGCACAGAGACCGGCCCTGTTGCTCCGAAAGGTAGGGAAAAAAAGAAGAGGGCAATAGTAATTGGGGACTCTATTGTTAGGGGGTCGGATAGGCGTTTCTGTGGACGCAGTCGGGAGACCAGGATGGTGGTCTGCCTCCCTGGTGCCAAGGTCTCGGACGTGTCTCAACGCATCCAAGATATCCTGAAATCAGAGGGAGAGGAGCCTGAGGTCGTGGTACATATTGGTACAAATGACATAGGTAAAAAAAGTGAAGAGGTCTTGAAGGGAGGATTTAGGGTGTTGGGAGGAGAGTTAAGGAAAAGGACCAAAAAGGTAGCAATCTCAGGATTACTGCCTGTACCACGCGACAGTGAGAGTAAGAATGGAGCGAGGTGGAGGATAAATGCGTGGCTGAAAGACTGGTGCAGAGGGCAGGGATTCAAGTTTCTGGATCATTGGGACTTCTTTTGGGGAAGGTGGGACCTGTACAGAGAGGATGGGTTGCACTTGAACCCGAGGGGGACCAACATCCTGGCGGGGAAATTTGCAAAGGTCACTGGGGGGACTTTAAACTAGAATGGTTGGGGCGAGGGACTCAAATAGAGAAAGCTAGTAGACCGAATGGGAGGCAGGAAGCAGAAAAGGGAAGCACTCGGACACAAGAGGAGAAAGAAAAAAAAGGAAATAAACAGAGAAGAAGAGACGGGGGGTTTCTTAAATGTGCATATTTTAATGCTAGGAGCATTGTAAGAAAGGTGGATGGGCTTAGAGTCTGGATAGACACATGGAAGTATGATGTTGTGGCGATCAGTGAAACATGGTTGCAGGAGGGCTGTGATTGGAAACTAAATATTCCAGGATTTCGTTGCTTCAGGTGTGATAGAATTGGAGGGGCAAGAGGTGGTGGTGTTGCATTGTTAGTCAGGGAAGATATTACAGCAGTGCTTTGGAAGGATAGATTGGAGGGCTCATCTAGGGAGGCTAGGGAAGCGGAAAATCAAAATGTGACAGGAGGATCCAGAATGTGTGAAGATAAAGCTCTAGATGTAAAAGGGGCAAAAACGGATAGGAAGGGTAGTAAAAATCATCTGAAAGTGCTTTATCTAAATGCACGGAGTATTCGAAATAAGATAGATGAATTAACGGTGCAATTAAGTATATATGGTTATGATATCATGGCCATTACGGAGACATGGCTGCAAGGGGATCAGGACTGGGAGTTAAATATAGAGGGGTACTCGACAATTAGAAAAGATAGACAGGAAAGGAAGGGAGGAGGGGTGGCCCTTTTAATAAGGGAGGGAATAACGGCAATAGAGAGGAAGGATATTGCGTTGAAGGATCAGGATAGTGAAACAGCTTGGGTACAGATAGAGAATAACAAGGGGAAAAAAACACTAGTGGGTGTAATTTATAGACCTCCAAATAGCTGTGACGCTGTTAGTCAGAACATAAATCTGCAAATAGTTGACGCATGTAAAAAGGGAACTGCTGTAATCATGGGGGACTTCAATTTTCATATTAATTGGGCAAACCAAACTGGGCAGGGTAGACTAGAGGAAGAGTTTATAGAATGTATTAGAGACGGGTTCCTAGAACAGTATGTCACAGAACCGACAAGGGGGGAGGCAATCTTGGATCTGGTCCTGTGTAATGAAGCAGGATTGATTAAAAATGTCATAGTTAGGGACTCGTTGGGAACAAGTGACCACAATATGGTCGAATTCCATATTCAAATAGAAGGGGAGCAGGTTGAAACTCAGGCTAGGGTGCTTAGTCTAAATAAGGGGGATTATGAAGGTATGAGGACTGAGCTGATCAAAGTTGACTGGGATAGCAGACTCAAGAATAAGACGGTACATGAGCAGTGGTGTACGTTTAAGGATCTACTGTATAACCTTCAAGAAAAATTTATTCCTATGAAGAAAAAAAGGGGTAAGGGTAAGAACAGTCAGCCATGGCTCAGTAAAACTATAAAGGATAGTATTCAGCTGAAGGCAAGGGCATATAAGGTAGCCAGAGATAGTGGGAGGGTAGAGGATTGGGAAGCATTTAAAGGTCAGCAAAGAATAACTAAGAGATTAATTAAGACGGGGAAAATAGACTATGAAAGGAATTTAGCGAACAACATAAAAACTAATAGTAAGAGTTTTTATAGCTATATAAAAAGAAAAAGGGTGGCTAAGGTGAACGTTGGTCCATTGGAGGGTGAGACTGGAGAGTTGTTGGTGGGGAACATGGAAATGGCAAAGGCATTAAACGAGTATTTTGTATCAGTCTTCACCATAGAAGACACAAAAAATATTCCAACGCTGGATAAACAGGGGGCGGTAGGAATGGAGGAGCTAAATACTATTAAGATCACCAAGGAGGTGGTATTAGGGAAATTAATGAGACTGAAGGAGGATAAATCCCCTGGGCCTGATGGATTACATCCAAGGGTCTTGAGGGAGATAGCGGTGGGGATTGTGGATGCATTGGTGATAATTTTCCAAAACTCCCTGGAGGCAGGAACGGTCCCAGTGGATTGGAAAATGGCCAATGTAACACCTATATTTAAAAAAGGAAGTAGACCGAAGGCGGGTAACTATAGACCGGTTAGTCTAACATCGGTGGTGGGTAAAATGTTAGAGACAATTATTAAAGAAACACTAACGGGGCACTTGGATAAACATGACTTCATCGGACAGAACCAGCATGGTTTTGTGAAGGGGAAATCCTGTTTAACGAATCTGCTCGAATTCTTTGAGGAAGTAACAACCCGGGTGGATAAAGGGGAACCGGTGGATGTGGTATACTTGGACTTCCAAAAGGCTTTTGACAAGGTGCCACATAAGAGACTATTGCTAAAAATAAAAAATTATGGGATTGGGGGTAATATATTAGCATGGGTAGAGGATTGGCTGACAAATAGGAAGCAGAGAGTGGGGATAAATGGTTCATACTCGGGATGGCAACCGGTAACTAGCGGGGTTCCGCAAGGGTCGGTGCTGGGACCCCAGTTGTTCACAATTTATATAAATGATTTGGAGGAGGGAACCAAGTGTAATATATCAAAATTTGCGGACGATACAAAATGGGAGGAAAAGTTGGGGATGAGGAGGATAGGAAGAGTCTGCAAATGGATATAGATAAGCTAGGTGAGTGGGCAACAACTTGGCAGATGAAATTTAATACTAATAAATGTGAAGTCATTCACTTTGGGAAAAAAAATGATAGGGCAAGTTATTTTCTAAATGAGGAGGAGCTGCGTTGTAATGCAACGCAAAGGGATCTAGGGGTATTAGTACATGAATCACTAAAGGTCAGTATGCAGGTGCAGCAAGCAATCAGGAAGGCCAATGGAGTTTTGGCCTTTATTGCTAGGGGGATTGAGTATAAAAACACGGAGGTCTTGCTGCAGCTGTACACAGTATTAGTGAGACCACATTTGGAATACTGTGTACAGTTCTGGGGTCCATACTTAAGGAAGGATGTACTAGCCCTGGAGGCTGTGCAGCGAAGGTTTACAAGATTAATTCCTGCAATGAGGGGATTGACATATGAGGAAAGGTTAAGTAAGCTGGAGCTCTACTCTTTGGAGTTTAGGAGAATGAGAGGCGATCTCATTGAAACATATAAGATAGTGAGGGGCCTTGATCGGGTGGATGCACCGAGGATGTTCCCAATGATCGGGGAAACTAGAACTAGGGGACATAGTTGCAGAATAAGGGGGGGCTCTTTTAAAACTGAGATGAGGAAGAACTTCTTCACCAAGAGGGTGGTTAATTTATGGAATTCACTGCCCCAGGGAGCAGTGGAAGCAGAAACGTTAAATATATTTAAGTCTAGAATAGATGGTTTTTTAGCTGCCGAGGGGATAAGGGGCTACGGGGAGAGGGCAGGGATATGGACCTAGGTATGGTTAGTATAGTAAGACCTGAGTGATCTCCTGGACAAGTGTCGATCGCCTGGATTGGGGTCGGAGAGGAATTTCCCGATTTTTTTTTCCCGAATTGGACCTGGGTTTTTATCCGGTTTTTTGCCTCCCCCAGGAGATCACGCGGTTCTTGGCGTGGAGAGGGGTGATAGCGGTATGAAGGGGAGGGTAGTGTCTTGTGTTCTGTGTCTTGTGTCTACTGTTTGTGGGTAAGTGTGTCTGTTTAGTGTTCAGCCATGAGCGAATGGCGGTGCGGGCTCGACGGACCTGGTGGTCTACTCTCGCACCTACTTTCTATGTTTCTATGTTTCTATGCTGCTCCTTAGCTCTAATCAACTGGCTTTTAAAAGACTCCACAAGTCAGATCTGGATTTAGTCCCAAGAAACCACACCAGGTCTTTCTCTATTTCTTGCCTCAGAGTGTGAGAATTAGCCTTCTCCCAATTTAGCGTTTATCACATGAAGATCAGTGTTATTATACATCCTAAATGCTCCCCACAGAAAATTCAGTCACAATAGTTGAGTGAAGATCTGATCATTCGGTAATGCAACAGATCAATAAAATGATCACATCCTTTTCAAACCACTCTCTTGTTTCATCCCTTCATTCATTTCATCTATTATCTTACAACCCACCCAGTTTCTTCCAATTGTGGCCTAATGATCATTCAAGAATATAATCATTACACAACTGACAGCAGCTATCAAGATATTAATGTCATTATTTATTATGGCTGTATTTATCAAGGAATCCTATATATTACACTAAAGCTGACCGTTCAGATCAACTATTCAACGCCAACCAGTGGACAGTCAGCCTTCCATATAAACCCTATTCCCTAGCACTGAGTCCAAAGCCCTTTGTGCCCAAGCAATTAAAATGTTAATCTAAACAATTCTTAAATGCTACCAGCAACCCAGCTGCAATCCACTATCCCTAACAATACACTACAGGTATTTACCACTATCTGGGTTAAGAAGGTTCTCCTCATATTCCTTCTGAATCTCTTCCCCCTTACCTTAAACCAACATCCTCTAGTTTTATTTACCTCTATGGGGATAACTTTACTGCAGTCAGCCCTATCTATATCCCCTCGTAATGTTATAGTTTAGTTTACTTTATTATTGTCACATGCACCAAAGTACAGCGAAAAGCTTTTGTTTGCGTGCTATCCAGTCAAAGAAAATACCCTCTTCCCATCAGAACTGCCCCCTCCATCGAATCTTTTAAGTCGAGACTTAAAACTCATCTTTACTCTCAAGCCTTTCTTGACATCCTCTGAGGGAGGGCTATATATATATATGTATTTATGTATGTACTTAATCTATGAACCACTGTTGTATAACGTTAGTACCTCCACCAATGTAAAGCACTTTGGTCAACGAGAGTAGTTTTTTTATAGAGATAAAAGTGACTTGACTTGACTATGCATGATTACAATCAAGCCGATCACTGTGTACAGATAAAGGATAATGGGTACAACATTCAGTGCAAGATAAATTCAGAGTTAAAAAAAGTTCAAAGGTCTCCAATGAGGTAAATGGGAAGTTAGGACCGCACTCCAGCTTAGGAGACAACCATTCTATTGCCTGTTAACAGCTGGGAGGAAATTGTCCCGAATCTAGAAGTAGGCGTTATCAAACTTCTGAACCTCTTGCCTGAAATCCATGTCCACTCTTAACATCATCCCATCCTCAGCTTTGAAACTCCATCTTTATATCTCTTATCTTAATTTCCCATTCTGGCCTTAAGACATTTGGCTAAACACACTTCTTGGGCCAGGCCCTCTCCTCCACCTTACTCTAATATCACCCCAAAGCTCTGCATCATGAAACCACTTTAAACATTTTGCTATTTTAAAATAGTGTGGTATAAGTATGTTTTAATACAAAGTCTTCCAAACAAAAATAACTTTAAATACTGTACTAGATAATAAAGTAGGAAGTACTCAGATTTCTATGCCATTAGTTTTGATCACAGGCCACCATAATCACCATGGGTGATTGTGCAGGCTTTAAACAAGAAACATTGAGAAATACATTTTAGCAAATAATAAAATGTCCTGATTTTGTCCAACTAACAGCTGACAATTATCCCATTCCTTAGCTTGCATCTGAGTAAAATTTATTTCAAAACGCATTGATAGTTTACTATTATTTAAATGGTAAATGGAGCTTCAGAAGCGTTTTCATTTTGCATGTTAAAACCCACCTGAGAACCATGGGCGATTTTGCAATTTTACTGACGGATTTTTCACTTTTAAAACTTTTCATATAACAAATGAATAAAGATAAAAAGTCAATAATGCCTTACTTTTGATGAAATGCAGCGAGCAAACGCGATAATTCCCGATATTTTCGATCTTTAAATCTCCACGGCAAATGTCCGCTAAGCACTTCCGCTGTTTTTGCACCTTCAGCTCCCTCTTGAATTTACCTTAGTTTCTATCTTTCTTTTGGACTGTAAATTTAGGTAGCTGTGCCTCACGGTCACCCCGACTGGCACAGTAAATTGCAGCTCAAAAACTGGCTGTTTTCGATGTTTTTAACGGGTGTGAAAGTGCGTGTTTTCCCATTCACTAACATGTACCGGAAGTGACGCTTGTACCCGTTAAATTTTGCGGTCACGTGGGTGCGGATCTACGCTCCAGTGACCTTTCGTGAAATCACCCTATTCCATTTTATCTGTTTATTTATTGTGTATATGGTCTATGGTATATAAACACACTGAACATTTTTATGTCCTGTTCTGTATTATGTTCACATATTCTGTTGTGCTGCAGCAAGCAAGAATTTCATTGTCCTATCTGGGACACATGACAATAAAACTCTCTTGACTCTTGACTTGGACTTAAGAAAAGAAAAAAAAGGGTTCTAGGGGAAAAAAGAGGTACCTTAAATTTAGTTGCGTCTGGTTGGGTAACTATGGTAGGGTGAAGACTATTTCATGCTTTAATTGTGCGGGGGAACTCCATGGAGCAGCCAGCAACTCAGGATAGAAGAAATTGGGTGACGTTTCGGGTAGAGACTCTTCTTTAGACTCCCTCTGGTTTTAGTGTCTTTAGTTTAATTTAAAGATACAGCGTGGAAACAGGCCCTTCAGCCCACCGAGTCCACGCTGAGCACTGATCACCCGTACACAAGTTCTTTCCCACACATTAGCGGAGTAAGTCAAGAGTCAAGAGTGTTTTATTCTCTCACGTCCCAGTTAGATCAATGAAATCCTTACTTGCAGCAGCACAACAGAATATGTAAACATAGTACAGGTACTCTGTGAACAATGTTATATACGAGAAAACAAAACGGTGTATATTTATATATGAATATATAACTGTATAAATATATGTGTGTGTGTGTGTGTGTGTGTGTAATAATATATACCCACACACACACACACAATTTCCCTCCTGGGATTAATAAAGTTCTATCGTATAGTATTGTGTGTGTAAGAAGGAACTGCAGATGCTGGTTTAAACTGAAGGTAGACACAAAAAGCTGGAGTAACTCAACAGGTCAGACAGAATCTCTGGGCAAAAAGAAAATATTACGTTTTGGGTTGGGTCTTAAATAGGTTCCTGCACACCTTTGGAATGTGGAAGGAAACCAGAGCACCCGGAGAAAACCCATGCGATCAAAGGGAAAAGAAGCAAATTCCATACAGACAGCACCCATATTCAGGATCAATTCTAGGTCTCTGGCACTTTTAGGCAGCAACTTTATGGCCAGTGTACAGCCCCATTGTCTTGAACTTAATTAAAACAAGTGTAGCATTTCCTGCGGTTGCAAGGGATAGTGCCAGGAGAGGGGGTGGTTTGGGTGGGAAGTGACAAATTGATTAGGGAGTTACAGGGGGAGCAGTCTCTGCGGAAAGCCAACAGGGGAGGAGATGGGAAGATGTGGCCAGTGGTGGGATCCCATTGGTAGACAAAAAGCATCTGTGGAGCGAAGGAATAGGCGACGTTTCGGATCGAGACCTTTCTTCAGATTGATGTCGGGGGTGGGGGGATGACATGAAAAAGAAAGGAAGAGGCGGAGACAGTAGGCTGTGGGAGAGCTGGGAATGGGAGGGGAAGGAGGAAGAAAGCAAGGACTACCTCAAATTAGAGAAGCCAATGTGCATAACGCTGGGGTGTAAACTACCCAAGCAAATATGAGGTGCTGCCCCTCCAATATGCGGTGGGCCTTACTCTGGCCATGGAGGAGGCCCAGGACAGAAAGCGGAATGGGAATTGAAGTGTTGAGTATTTGGTTGGTTATTGCGAACTGAGTGGAGGTGTAGTGTGAAGCGATCGCCAAGCTTGCGTTTGGTCTCACCGAGGTTGATCATACGCCGAATAATCCAACCACATTTTTGTTTGGATGTGGAAAGAAATAATAGAAATTGGATTCATTGCAACGTGTAAAAAGAGTTGAGATACAGTATTATAATTTTGCTGCATGTCATTGTGGTATATATCATGTTTTGATTGATGAATGTTTAGTTTGTGGCTTTATTTGAAGCAGAAATAATATGTGAGTGCTTCATTGAGCATAATTCCGACTGGTGACTACGCACTTCGACCAAGCACATTATCGCACGCGCCATGCAAGCCGTCTTAAATGACCACCTAAACTGTCATTTGGCAACTTAAAAAGCTGCCACGGTTGAATGACCACCTAAACTGTCATTTGGCAACATAAAAAGCTGCCAAGGTTGCCCGGCTGACAACAGAGAAAAAAAAGTGAGAGCCCTGCAAGGTGTATAATATTTTTGACACTGTCACAACGCACTGTAGTCTCTAAACAACCCTTCAGTAATTATCCTTGCCCTCCATTTCAGAATAATAGTGTATTTAGCCAATAACTCGACACTAGCACTGGCAATAAAAAAATAAAGCGCAGCTTTCCAGGCCCTTATCTCATTGGCCACGCTCGGCCGCAAATCGGTGTCAATCTGGTGGACCATCTTCCTCTAGTCGTGGGGTGGGGGTTGGGGGATTGGGGTGGGGGGGGAGGGGGAGGGGGGGCTCACAAGTGGAACAGCTTAGGGCCTCTCTTCGTCTAAATCAGGCCCTGCTTCTGGTGTGAGGGACCACTGTTACCAGTACATATTCAGGAGGTTGGAGCTGCTTCTCTTTCTTTTTCCCGTTTTTTTTGTATTCTAATCTTTGTGATACTAGAACCTTCAACCTTACCATCATTTTCAAAAAAGCTATTCATTTAAAGCATCATACAGCTCCAAAACAGACTTGGCTATCAATTTTTCCTACAGATACTGAGACTAGTTGAATGGGAAGCAAGAGGTAAGTGAACCTTAATACAGAGAATTGTGAAATTACACGTTAGCAAAACAAAAATCAAGGAAGGCAACAGACAAAATGGCACCGTTTTAACAACGTTTTTGGCTTTGCACTTCACTTGAAAGTAAATGGCAAGATATGTTGAGAGACTGGCTGGTCAACCATACAGGATCCTGAGATTTGTAAATAGTAGGCAAAGAGTGAAGTAAAAATAAGGTCAGATTTAATTGAGACAAAAGATTGAATGGACCACAATCGGTGGAATTCTGGTCGCCACACTTTAAGAAGGATGTGATGGTGGAAAGAAAAAAAAATGACTGACCTAGTTAAAAAATTGACTGACCTAATTATAAAATTAAGCCAGAGTAACGAAGGATGACAGGAGAGCAATGACTAATTGGAATAAGGTGAATAGAAAGAAAGGTAGACAAAAATGCTGGAGAAACTCAGCGGGTGAGGCAGCATCTATGGAGCAAAGGATATAGGCAACGTTTCGGGTCGAAACCCTTCTTCAGAAAAGAAAGAAAGTTCCTTTTAGCTGATGGTTCAAAACACTAGAATAGAGAGTTATGTTATTTTGAAAATGTTGCACTGGCATAGATGGACGTAGATAGGATCTGGAATTTACTCTTTGTAGGTGTAGTGGAAACTGAATTAGTGTTTCAAAAAGTAGGTTGAAAGGCAAGAATCTGCAGCAATACCTGGAGTAGAAGTGCTAGGATTGCTCTACTGGGAGACAAAACAAAGTTAACAAAATGAATAACCATCTCTGCTAATACAATTTGTAGAAGTGTTATAATTTTGTCACTGACTACATTTTCAAAACATATCTCAGCCAGAAAACCTTCCTTTCAAGAACATTTACATGATCACTGAGAAATTGTCCTTCCCCACACAAATCAGCACAATGCTGACACCAGAGTGCTTGAGGAAATTAATGGATCAGGCAGCATCTGTAGAGGAAATAGATGGACAACATTCCGAGTCACGGTCCTTTTTCAGAATTTTTTGGAGGTGGGGAGGGGGTGAAAGCTAGAAAATAGTGTTGGCAGTGGAGCAAAACCTGGCAAATAATAGGTGAATAGAAGTAAACATTCAAAAACTTCCAATTCTACATATCTTATCTAGTGGTGGTTTGTCTTTTCCCTATAATGTGAATTGTAATAAATACACATTATACAAATGCACTTCCGTTTAAATTCCACAACCAGTTCATCTGGATGTTCTGGTTATCCATATCCAGAATGACACCTGCTGCTCTTGCGTTTTGTAACTAAGGGACAAACAGGATGATATCTCATGTCATTATCATCTCAAGTGTAAAGCACTAAAACGTTACAATATAACAGCTTAAACCATGAAAGCATATTCCATTTCTTCACATCCCCAAAATATAACAGCAATATATGATATAATAGCAAAATATTTGACAAGAACACAAAATCTACTGGTTCTATATTTGATAAATATATTGATCTTACAGATTTAACACGAACCGTAGGGGTTGCGTTTCGACTCAGAATGTGGTGGGGACATGGAACGGGCTGCCAAATGACGTAGTTGAGGAAGGTATTATAACAACATTTAAAAGACACATTATAGGTACATAGAGAGATATGGGCCAAAAGTGGGCAATTGAGACTAGCTTAGTGGTTAGCATGGATGAATTGGACTGAAAGGCCTCTTTCCATGCTGTATGACTATTTCAAATGTTGGTATTTTGAGTAAGGCTTTAGTCAACCAATAGTTGAAATTAAATTAGATCATTTCTTAAAGTATATTCTTCAATCTTATTTTTAAAGGGATTTTCACGGTATATGGTAATTTTGTCACAGGTAAGTCATGAGGAAAAATAATTTGAAGTACCAATAATTATTCTAACTCATCTTTCTTGCGAATACTATTTCAACTGAATTTCTGAAGATGTAACATAAATCACAGCCGATCCCACAGATGCATTTGTGGCAATTAATTAATTTCCCTGCACCCAGTACTCAAGCAATCAGGACAATTTCAGGATTTGGCACAAATTTACCAAAGACTGTTTTACTAACACCACATCTATAGATCCCAAAGCGCAAATCAACACCTTACCACATGCAGTTAGATATTTAAAAGATTAAACCAGCAGAGGGTTTGAAATCTGTATTTGAGATTCTATACTTGCTATTGAGAATCTCATTACTTGCATTAAGTTAAATTTAGTGTACAAAGTGAACAAAATGTCTAATTGGTGGCTACCTAATAGGAATCTGAGGGATATCTTTTTCCACACAAAGGATCGTGGGGGGATGGAACAAGCTGCCTGAGGAGGTAGTTGAGCTGGGACCATCCCAACATTTAACAGTTAGACAGGTACATGGATAGGACATGTTTGGAGAGATACGGACCAAAAGCAGGCAGGTGGGACTGATGTAGCTGGGACATGTTGGCCAGTGTGGGCAAGTTGGGCTGAAGGGCCTGTTTACACGCAGTATCACTCTATGACTCTATAATAAATCATGAATTCGTAACCATGGTGGTGTCTAACCGAAATCATGCCTTTTTAGAGTGTTACTGAACTCCCAATCTGAAGAAGAGTCTTGACCCGAAACATTGCCTATTTCCTTTGCTCCATAGATGCTGCCTCACCCGCTTAGTTTCTCCAGCATTTTTGTCTACACCCAATTTAACTCTGATAATATACAAAAATGTACCCAAATTCTTTCTGCTGCAATCCATTCTAGAAGCAAACATACCACACAGTTCTTGGACTGTTGTTTACTCTTCTTAGTTTCTAACACATTTCACATCAATCTGAATGTAGGACAAAGGTAGTAACCTAGTTAATGGTTAATTATTCTTTGTTTTTGGTCAACTCGACCAATGCAAATTTGTTCTCTTTCAGTCAAATATAAGGATTCCTGAAAGCCAGTAGTTGATATTAATAGACAAGATATAAACACAAGGCACTGATGACATTATGCTAATAGCCATTAAACATCATTTGTTCAGAAGGATTCTCATATTTTAATGAATACTCTGCAAATCATGTTTGTTAGTTTTATTACCCTACAGATTTCCATACATTGATCATAATAACAAGGAGGAAAATTTATAATAGCATAATTAGAACCATCTTAAAAATAATCTTTACACAGTTAAGCAGCGGGAGATCGACGAGCAAAGTTTAAAACATACTCCATTAAAAGTGCGAGAAAGCTAATTTTAAAATTAAGATATGCTTCAATAGAAATGTTACACTATTTTGGTGTGACCACGGAATCCTCAAAACATTACATAACTTGCTTTGGATCAAATGTTTCACGTTGTTTTAACGGTACGGGATGGAAAGAAGGAAATTAACAACGATCCTGTTGCAATACACAAAATAGTGAAAATATATTCCCGAAACTATACGCCGCATGCAGCTACAGGGTGTAAATTGTATGTCTCCGTCACTAGATGCCCATGATAAACAGCAGGATAATCAAAAGATAGACACAAAACGCTGGAGTAACTCAGCGGGACAAGCAGCATCACTGGAGACAAGGAATAGCTGTAGGAAAGAACTGCAGATGCTGGTTTAAATCGACGGTTGACAGAAAATGCTGGAGTAACTCAGCGTGCCAGGCAGCATCTCCGGATAGAAGGAATGGGTGATGTTTCGGGTATTGACCCGAAACGTCATCCATTCCTTCTATCCAGAGATGCTGCCTGGCACGCTGAGTTACTCCAGCATTTTGTGTCTATCTTCGGGTTAAACCGGCATCTGCTGTTCCCTCCTACACAATATATATACTGTCCATGCCGACCAGTGAACCTATCTGTGCTAATCTGTATGTGTACTTGGGTCCTTGCCTTGACAATTGTGGAAGCTTCTTAAATATTGTGAGTATCTGCCGTCACCCTCTCTCCAGGCAACACATTCCAGACTTCAACCACTTTTTTTACTCTCTAACCTCCTTATAATCTTGTATATTTCTATTTGATCACTCCTCAGCCTCCTGGAAAGAAACCCAGCCTGAAGAAGGGTCGACCTCTTCAGAGATCCTGCCTGACCTGCTGATTTACGCCAGCATTTTGCGCCTATCTTCGGTGTAAACCAGCATCGGCAGTTCCTTCCGACACAGGATAATCAACAGATAACATGGGAGCAGTTATACTTTACAAGTCCTGACATTTGTTCAAAAATATTTAGAAATCGGAGAAGAAAACTTACAGGCATCATTTTGGACCCGAACCGCATTGAAGCAGGATTTGTTTTTCTACTTCTCTCAGCTCCGGAAAGTAAATGGGCGAGAGTGGAGCTGCGGTGGCCGCGGCCTGCTCGACCACCCCGATCCCTCAACACAAACTTTCTGCTTCCTCAGCCTGGTCTCAGTTCAACGTAACCCCCGCCAGCGTGGACTGCTGTGTCTGCTGGTCGTGGTGGTGGCGGCGGCGGTGGCGGGAGGGTGCAAGGAATGTGCCCGCTTGCAGGCTGCGGGCAGCGGTGTGTCTTGGTTGTGTGATCGTTTGGTCGGTCGGTCGATCCCCTCACTCTCCACCACAACAGGCGGCCCCGCGGTGACGCACGCCGCCTGACGTCACTGCCGGAAGTGGGCCGCCCCCGGGCTCTGCGTAGCAACGCTGAGCAACACCGTGCAGGAGCATGAAACCTGCCACTCACGCAGCACCTCTGGAGCAGAGAGTCACCTGTGTTTTATTTGTAGAAACAAGGAAAAACAAAGTGCTGGAGTAACTCAGCGGGTCAGGAAGCATCTTTGGAGAAGAGAGTCAAGAGTGTTTTATTATAGAAATAAGGAACTGCAGACGCTGGTTTACCAAGGAACGACACAAAATAGTGTTGTAAGTCAGCGGGTTTGGAAGCATCTCGAGAAGAGAGTCATAGAGTGAGACAGTGTGGAAACTGGCCCTTCGGCCCAACTTTCCCACACTGTCCCAGTTACACTAGTCTCACTTACCTGCGCTTGATCCATATCCCTCCAAACCTGTCCTATCCATGTACCGTCTAACATTTTTTTTAAACGATGGGATAATCTCAGCCTCAACTACCTTCTCTGGCAGCTTGTTCCATACACTGACCACCCTTTGTGTGAAAAAGATACCCCTCGGATTCCTATTAAATCTTTTCCTCTTCACCATGAACCAATGTCATTTGGTCCTCGATTTCCCTACTCTGGGCAAGAGACTGTGCATCTACCCAATCTATTCCTCTCTTGATTTTGTACACCTCTATAAGATCCCCCTCATCCTGTGCTCCATGAAATAGAGACCCAGCCTACTCAACCTCTCCCTATAACTCACACCCTCTAGTCCTGGCAACATCCTCGTAAATCTTTTCCGAACACTTTCAAGCTTGACAATATCTTTCCTATAACATGGTGCCCAGAACTGAACACAATATTCTAAATGTGGTCTCACCAACATCTTATATGACTGCAACATGAGCTCCCAACTTCTATACTCAGTACTCTGACTGATGAAGGGCAAAGTGCCAAAAGCCTTTTTGACCACCTTATCTACCTGCAACTCGACCTTCAAGGAACCGTGCACCTGTCCTCCTAGATCCCTCAGCTCTACAACACTTCCCAGAGGCCTACCATTTACTGTGTAGGTCCTGTCCTTGTTGGACGATCCAAAATGCGACACCTCCCACTTCTCTGTATTAAATTCCATCAACCATTCCTCCGCTCACCTGGCCAATCGATCCAGAACATGCTGCAATCTTTCACAACCATTTTCACTATCTGCAAAACCACTCACTTTTGTATCATCAGCAAACTTGCTAATCTTGCGCTGTATGTTCTCATCCAAATCATTGATGTAGATGACTAACAGTAACGGGCCCAGCACCGAACCCTGAGGCACGCCACTAGTCACAGGCCTCCAGTCCGAGAAGCAACCTTCCACCATCACCCTCTGCTTCCTTCCATGGAGCCAATTTCTGGATGCTTTCAAGAGAGAGCTAGACAGAGCAGATACAATTTCTGTGTTCAAAAGGGAACTGCAGATGCTGGAATAAGGGTTTCGGCCCGAAACGTCGCCTATTTCCTTCGCTCCATAGATGCTGCTGCACCCGCTGAGTTTCCCCAGCAATTTTAGATACAATTTCTGGATGCTTTCAAGAGAGAGCTAGACAGAGCTCTTAAAGATAGCGGAGTCAAGGGATATGGGGAGAAGGCAGGAACGGGGTACTGATTGTGGATGATCACCCATGATCACATTGAATGGCGGTGCTGGCTCGAAGGGCTGAATGGCCTAATCTTGCCCCCTATTGTCTAATTTGCTATCCATTCAGCTATCTCTTCTTGGATCCCATGCTATCTCTCCTTAGATCGCAAGAGTGTTTTATCGTAGAATCAAGGAACTGCTTTCAACAAATTGTTTGACTTGCTTGATAACCTTCTGTGTTTTATATACTAGAACACCTCGATGCCTTCTGAACTTCACTCATTTGCATTCACTACCTTTATTTAATAACCCCAATTTTGATTGCTCTTACTGTACTGCATGACTCATACTTTTTTACCCAGTCATTCAATCTATTTATATCCTGTGGCAGTCACAATGTCCTCATAACAAAATGCCCTTCCACCTCTTTTTATATCATAAGCTTTTCAATGTATCTCAGCATACATGATAATAATAAACTAAACTAAACTTGACAAACTTGGAAACCTTACCTTTCATTAATAAACTAAACTCAACTAACTTGGAAACCTTACCTTTCATCCCAGGGATGGCAGAGGATGGAGTGTACAGAATTTGCCAGCTGATTTGACCATGATTTATTTATTGAAATCATATTCTATGTCGCTCTTCCAGGGAGATGCTAACTGCATTTCGTTGTCTCTATACTGTACACTGACAATGACAATTAAAGTTGAATCTGAATCTGAATCAGTGTGGATGTCGAATGAGACAAACTCAGCGCTACAGATCCTGGCAACATTGTTGAGACAAGAGCCTTGGAGCCGTCATGGATGCCGGAAGTCGGTCGAGTATGCACCACCAAGAGAACAAAGAGGGACCCGGCTTGGGGGGCCGCCAAGAGAACAAGGAGGGATTCGGTGTGGGGGTAATGCTGAGAGGACAAATAAGGACCATTGGGGATTATATTGAATACTTTTGTAACTTTGTTGGCGTCCTATATGTGGTGACTCCATACTTTGTGTATGTTTTGCAAAACAAAGAATTTCACTGTGACATGCAACGTGTGATAATAAAGTATCTATCAATCAATCAATCAATCATTCCCTCGACCAGACTATTAATGTAAATGGTAAGCAATTGAGGGCCAAGAACTGATCTCTAGAGTATCCACTAGTTACATGACTCCAGCCTGAGAAGCATCCATTCATGCGGGTTTTGAATCCAAATACTTTCCCCAACACCTCAGGGTGTTAATTTGTGCACGGTGCTGGCCACTTATGTTGTGCCTTGGCAACACAGATAGAGGAACGCATCAAAAGTTATAGAGGTGATAGAAGAATCCAAAACTAGAGAGAATATATTTGTATACAGAATATGAAAAATACTGTACATAAATACTATACATCGACTCAAACTCGCACAATAGATAGAACAAAGCATTGCATGATATACAATTCACCTCTATCCACTTACTCCACAATGGAATATAGAGGTGAATTGCGTATAGAAAGGGTATTGAGTACGAATGATACAGCTGTGCATGTCATTGTGAGATCACATTTGGAATACAGTGTGCATTCTTTTCCCCAGGATAGAGGATTCTAAAATAGATTTAATGTGAAACAAAAGAGATTTAAGAGGGATCTTAACTTTTTCACTCAGAGGGAAGTCTGTATCTGGAATGAGCTACCAGAGGAAGCTATAGAACTGGATAAAATTATGACTTTTACAGGTCAATTAAACTGAGTTATGGATAGAAAGGGTTCAGAGGGCTATGGACTAAATGCAGGCAAATAGGACTAGTCTAGTATGCCAAGTTGATCTGCAGGGACACGTTGGGCTAATGTCTCTGTTTCCATAGCTCTATGATTGTCACCCTCATCAACCCTCTTGGTTTCATTAACAAAAAGTTCAAAACATTGAAAAGAAAAGCATATTCTCTTGAAAATCAAGAGGAGACAATTTGTAGCTTAGTGTCAGTAAGGGGCGGTGCAGTGGTAGAACTGCTGCCTTTACAACACTAGAGGCCGTGTTTGATCCTGACTCGCGTGTTGTCTGTACAGAGTTTATAAGTTCTCCCTGACCGTGTGTTTTTTTTCCACGTGCTCCAGTTTCCTCCCACACTCCAAAAATGTACAGGTTTGTAGGTTATTTGGTTTTGGCAAAATTGTAAATTGTCTCTAGTGTGTTGGATAGTGCTAGTGTATGGGGTGGTTTTTTGGTTTGCACGAACTAGGTGTGCCGAAGGGCCTGTTTCCGTGCTGTATCTCTAATGTCTAGAGTAAAGTCTAAATCAAATAAGCTGCCAGGGTTATAGGTCATCAGGACCCCAAGAAAGAGAGTGTGTAGAATGCCTCCGAGATGGATTCTTAGAGCAGTTTGTAATGGAGCCGACCAGAGAAACGGCAATTCTGGATTTGGTGTTGTCTAATGAACCAGATTTGATAAGAGAACTCGAGGTAAAGGAACTACTTGGAGGCAGTGATCATAATATGATTAGTTTTAATCTGCAATTTGAGAAGGAGAAGGTTAAATTGGAAGTGGCAGTGATGCAGTTGAACAAAGGGGACTATGAACGTATGAGAGTGGAGCTGGAGACTAGACTGGAAAGGGATCCTAGCAGGAATAACGGTGGAACAGCAATGGCAGGAATTTCTGGGCATAATCCGGAAGGCAGGATCATTTCATTCCAAAAAGGAAGAAAGATTCTAAGGGAAGTGGGAGGCAACCGTGGCTGACAAGAGAAGTTAGGGATAGAATAAAACTAAAAGAAAAGATGTATAACACAGCAAAGAGTAGCCGGAAGCCAGAGGATTGGGAAACTATCATAGGACAACAGAAGGAAACAAAATGAGCAATACGGGCTGAAACGATGAAGTACGAGGGGCAGCTGGCCAGGAATATAAAGAAGGACAGGAAAAGCTTCTTTAGATATGTTATGGGAAAAAGAGTAGCAAAGTCAAATGTGGGTCCCTTGAAGGCAGACACGGGTGAAATTATTATGGGTAACAAGGAAATGGCAGGAGAGTTGAACAGGTACTTCGGATCTGTCTTCACTAAGGAAGACACAAACAATCTCCCGAATGTACTGGAAGACAGGGGATCTAAAGGGGGTAGTGAAACTGAAATAAATTTTCATTAGGAGAGAAATAGTATTGGGTAAGCTAATGGGACTGAAGGATGATAAATCCCCTGGGCCGGATGGTCTGCATCCCAGGGTCCTCAGGGAGCTGGCCCTAGAAATAGTGGAGGCATTGGTGATCATTTTCCAATGTTCAATAGATTCAGGATCAGTTCCTGTGGATTGGAGGATAACTAATGTTATTCCACTTTTCAAGAAAGGAGCGAGAGAGAAAACGTGGAAATGCAGACCAGTTAGCCTGACTTCTGTGGTGGGAAAGATGCTGGAGTCAATTATTAAAGAGGCAATAATGCGGCATTTGGATAGCAGTAAAATGATTAGTCCAAGTCAACATGGATTTATGAAAGGGAAATCATGCTTGACTAATCTTCAGGAATTATTTGAAGATGTGACGAGTAAAATGGATGAAGGGGAGCCAGTTGATGGAGTGTATCTAGACTTTCAGAAAGCCTTTGATACGGTCCCGCACGGGAGACTGGTGACTAAAATTAGAGCACACGGTATTGGGGGTAGGGTGTTGACATGGATAGAAAATTGGTTGGCAGACCGGAGTGAACGGGTCCTTTTCAGAATGGTAGGCAGTGGCGAGTGGCATGCCGCAAGGCTCGATGTTGGGGCCGCAACTGTTTACCATATATATTAATTAGTTGGATGAGGGAATTAGTGGCAGTGTGAACTGTGAAGAGGATGTTAGGAGGTTGCAGGGTGACTTGGACAGGTTGAGTGAGTGGGCAGATGCATGGTAGATGCAGTATGATATAGATAAATGTGAGGTTATCCACTTTGGCGGCAAAAACAAGGGGGCAGATTATTATCTCAATGGGGTTAGGTTAGGTAAGGGGGAGGTGCAGTGAGACCTGGGTGTACCTGTACACCAGTCACTGAAAGTTGGCGTGCAGGTACAGCAGGCAGTGAAGAAAGCTAATAGAATGTTGGCCTTCATAACGAGGATTTCAGTATAGGAGTAAAGAGGTTCTTCTGCAGTTGTATAGGGCTCTGGTAAGACCACATCTGGAGTATTGTGTACAGTTTTGGTCTCCTAATTTGAGGAAGGACATCCTTGAGATTGAGGCAGTGCAGCGTAGGTTCACGAGATTGATCCCTGGGATGGCGGGACTGTCATATGAGGAAAGATTGAAAAGACTAGGCTTGTATTCACTGGAATTTAGAAGGATGAGGGGGTTCTTATAGAAACATATAAAATTATAAAAGGACTGGACAAGCTAGATGCAGGAAAAATGTTCCCAATGTTGGGCGAGTCCAGAACCAGGGGCCACAGTCTTAGAATAAAGGGGAGGCCATTTAAGATTGAGGTGAGAAAAAACTTTTTCACCCAGAGAGTTGTGAATTTGTGGAATTCCCTGCCACAGAGGGCAGTGGAGGCCAAATCACTGGATTTAAGAGAGAGTTAGATAGAACTCTAGGGGCTAGTGGAATCAAGGGATATGGGGAGAAGGCAGGCACGGGTTATTGATTTGGGACAATCAGCCATGATCACAATGAATGGCGGTGTTGGCTCGAAGGGCCGAATGGCCTCCTCCTGCACCTATTTTCTATGTTTCTATCTATTTCAGCCTCTGTGGGTTGTAAGCAGAGATTTGGAGTTAGTGGCACAAAAGTGGAGTTTATGGCAGAGACCCAAGAGAATGTCTTCAGTTCTCTAATGTTTTTGGTTGAAATGTCTGCTCACTCAATGCATGCCATCAGACAAGTGGCATAACAAAGAAAAGGCAGCGTGCAAAATGAGAGAATTGGTGGTATGATAGAGTTCGAAGACATCAATATACATGGAGCCTCAGAAGACATCACTGAGAGTCATATATAGCTGACAAATCAATGAAGATAGATACAAAATGCTGGAGTAACTGGTCTCCAGAGATGCTATCTCTGGAGACCCTCTTCTGAAGAAGAGTCTCGACTAGAAACGTCCCCAATTCCTTCTCTCCAGAGATGATGCTGCCTGTCCTGCTTAATTACTCCAGTATTTTGTATCTATCTTCGATGTAAACCAGCATCTGCAGTTCCTTCCTGCCAAATCAATGAGATCCTTATGGCACCAAAAAAATGGTCAAGCTGCCAAATGGTCAGCTATTTTGGGAAATTACAGTTAACTTGTTTTTATGTCTTCCATAACCAACATATCATTGGAGCGACTTCAGAAATTTGCTGTCTGGAGTCACTTGGTGGCCAGAACAAGCAACTACATTACTGACAATAAAAGATGTGTAAGAAGGAACGGCAGATGCTGGTTTAAACCAAAGATAGACACAAAAAGCTGGAGTAACTCAGCGGGACAGGCAGCATCGCTGGAGAGAAGGAATGGGTGATGTTTTGGGTCGAGACCCTTCTTCAGACTGCAATAAAAGGCTTGCAGACTGTGCAGAATTGCCCTCTGCAATATTTAAATACATTTTGTTAAGTTATCTTTTATGCAAAACTTCTTAAACTTCCTTTAGTTTTTTTTTGGAAAACTTTTTAGTGGTTTACCCATTGAACATATTCCATACTTTCAATGGAATTGAAAGTTAGCATTCCTTAATTCCTGTCTGACTCTGGAACTCTCTGCCACAGAAGGTAGTTGAGGCCAGTTCATTGGCTATATTTAAGAGGGAGTTAGATGTGGCCCTTGTGGCTAAAGGGATAAGGGGGTATGGAGAGAGGGCAGGTACAGGATACTGAGTTGGATGATCAGCCATGATCATATTGAATGGCGGTGCAGGCTCAAAGGGCGGAATAGCCTACTCCTGCACCTATTTTCTATGTTTTTATGTTCTACGTTTCTATGATTGGAATCTGCAAAGTAAAATCCTGAATCATTCTATACAGGATCCCTGCCTACTTGACAGTTAACTGCCTGTGTACTAAAAACGAATGGATGTAAGGTTTCACTCAAACCTTTCTATACGTAAAGAATTTGGAATCCCTGCTGGAAATTTGCTACATTAACCAGTTTGTCAATTTGAGATATAAGGAATTGCAGATATTGGAATCGTGAGCATAACACAAAATGCTGGAGTAAATCAGTGGGTCAGGTAGATCTGTGGAGGGAATGGATAGGTGACGTTTCACGTCAGGACCCTTCTTCAGACTGATTGTCAATTCCCTGACTGTGTCTGGACAGAGTTTTTTTTATCAGCTTCTCTAGAATAACTCTCAAGCTAAAAGTAAGAGTATGGAAAAAGAGCTTTTAAACTTTTTTTTAATTTAAAAAACCTACAGCTATGCTAGGGTTTATATATTTAAAAAATGCAGGACATTCCTAACCTAAAATTCCTAACGGCATCTCTGGAGAGATGGAATAGGTGACATTTCAGGTCGATCTTGACCTGATCTTAAATGAGCATCTGCAGTTCCTTCCCACATTGATCTGTCGTTTTCCACACCTTCCCTTCCATATAGGGGGGTTCCACGTAAGGTCATAGGTTCAAAGGGCGTGAAGCATGGAGCAGCTCAATCCATGTGGAGTACATGGCAGCTTCCGGCATGTACTGTTAATACACGAAACGCGTACTTTCTTACCGCCGTTAAAAACCGCTGAAATGGTCATTTTTTGCACTGTAAATAATTGTGGAAATCGGGGTAAGTGTGAGAGACATTTATTCTACTTCAGAATTCCAAACGTGAGGAGAAATGACGGTAGAGAGAAGCGAGAGCTGAAGGGACAACGACAGCTAAAGTGGTTGGCGAACATTGGCCGTGCAGATATCAAGATTGTAAATATTGGCAATTATCGCATTTGCTCACTGCATTTCATCAACATTAAGGCATTATTTGTGTTTTTTTCTTGATTCCTTTGGTATCTAAAAAGTTTCAGAAGCGATAAATCTGGCTGTAAAATTTTAAAATCGCCCATGGTTCTGAAGTGGGTTTTTACATGCAAAAAGAAAACACTTCTGAAGCTAAATTTATCATAAAAAAAATCTCCAGACTGACGAGTGGCGTGTAGAAAAGTAATTTTTCTATCATTATACTATTGAGGTATATTTTGGCAAATGATAAAATGTCTTGACAGCTTAAATACCCACTCCCTTTCAAAGATATTGGAAATTTGCTGAGGTTGATTATGTTCAATTAACAGCTAACAACTATGCCATTCCTTGGCTTGCATCTGAGTAAAATGTAATTCAATACCCACGTATGGTTTGCGATTTGTTTTTAATGATGCATTTTGCTTCATAAGCGTTTTCTTTTTGCATGTAAAATTTTACAGCTAGATTTATCACTGAAACTTTTTAGATACCAAAGGAATCAAGAAAAAACACAAATAATGCCTTATTGTTGATGAAATGGAGCAAACGCGATAATTCCCAGTATTTTCAATTTTGATATCTGCACGGCCAATGTTCGCCAACCACTTTAGCTGTTGTCCCTTCAGCTGTCGCTTCTCTCTACCATAATTTCTCCTCACTTTTGGAATTCTGAAGTAGGATAAATGTCTCTCACGCTTACCCCGATTTCCACAATTATTTACAGCGCAAAAATTGACTATTTCGGCGTTTTTTAACAGGTCCATTACATTGGAAGCCATGGTCAGTGCTTACCTGCAGTTCATCGCGTGTACTCCAGTTGGCGTTGCTGGCAACAGTACGGGTCACAGGTAGTGACCTCGACTGCGTGCAACCTCCCTATATCTAGACTCCCTATCCCCTGACTCTCAAACTGAAGAAGGGACTCGACCCGAAAAGTTACCCATTCCTTCTATCCAGAGATGCTGCCTGGAGTTGCCGCTGAGTTACTCCAGCATCTTGTGTCTATCTGCAGCTCCTTGCTGCTGACAGGAATTCCGTGCCTTGTGAATGACGTCAGCAGAGCCGGCGCCGCGCATTGTGGGAATTGTAGTTTATTGATGCGGTGGTTCCGACCGGAAGCAGGACGTCAACAGCCGACGGGTTTTTTTTTAACCTCTTCCCATAAATGGTCGGGGTCGCACACATGCGCAGCTGGCTGCGTGTGAGCGTCGGCCTGTCCATGCCACCGGTGCTTCAGACAATAACGGGTTGCGCCATCGTCGGCGGCTGCTCTTTGTTTGAATAAAAGTCGCCGGCTCTCGCTCCTCGCTGCAAGCGGACTCGCATACGGGGCGCCGAATCACCAGGGGGAGAGGTGCAGTTATGTCGGGCGATCAGATCACGACGCTGTGCGAACAGTTGATGAAGGCGGTAAACGTGATCATGGACGGAGGCTCGAGTTCGCGCTACCGGCTGGAGGCCTTGAAGGCGAGTTCTCCTTCCCGAGGAGACGATGGGACGCGTGCATCACAAATGCATTAATTCGATGCTCCCTCCCCCCTCCCCCCTACTTCAAATCGCACATAATCCGGACACACGGTTTTCGCGTACTGGAGTTGTAAAACTCCTACTGCACCAGCAATCAGCCGAGTTTTAATTTGTCCCAATTAGCGCGCAATGCAAATTTTCCCTTTTGTTTAAAAAGAAAACATTCTCTTTGCAAAGCACACATTTCAAATATAAGGTTAGCGCCATTGCGGCGCGCTTTGTCTTTTCATTCATTCTGTGGAGTTGTTTGATCGCAATGCATTTTTTTTACATCATGGAAGCAGGTTTCCCCGTTTGCTTTCATTTTGACATCCAATATTGCTGGTGTGTGTATTGCAGTTTCAGGTGTTTTTTTAAAAATCCTGGTGACATTGCACACGACTTCCTATTCCGAAAATACGTTTGACCTGCATCTGATAATGGCATTTCATTGCCGCAGTTTTATATTGCCAATAATAGTCATCGAGCGCGCGTTTGTAATAATTATTAATTCATTCAAATGCTTTTGGACCGCATTTGACGTTCGTGCAGAAGTAATTAGATGTTCTTTTGTTTTGTGCATTTATTTTTGTAGGAGGCGTGGGGCAAGGGAGATTAAGATTAAGCTTGCCCTACTTGTATTTTAGCCCAATTTCAAAATTGTGGAAATCAAACTAACATGTATAGCAGTAGTCTGCTCAGAGTAGGAAGAGTGATTTTGGGTTGATTCATTTGCTTTAATTTCATCTATCCAGTGTAGAAATGTTTATATGCTGGCAAAAAAAATGGAGTGAAGTGTTTAGTAAGTTTAGTAACATACCAATCTGTCCGTGACGTATATAGGTGATGTTTCGGGTTGCGACCCTTCTTGATGGTGATCCTATAGGAACCATTGAGTAAATTAGATGTAGCCATGATGTTTTTGGGTAGGGAGATCCAGGCATTTGCAAATGCAAGTCATTTTTTAAATTTTATTTCCAAATAGCTGCCTTATATGTGATTGCACATGCAAAGTTGTGGCATTTCCATTTCCCTATCACTATCTTTACCAACAGTGAAATTGAGAATTTGTGAGTTGTCGAAGTAGACGGGATGTAGCTGCTGAGTTTTCAATGATAACACATTGTAGCAATGATATTATGTCAATTTGCATCCATCCCACTTTATTCCCCACAATCTCCCCTAGATTCTACCATTCAATTGCACAATGGCCAATCAATCTACCAACCTGCAAGTATTGGGATGTGGAAAGAAATCGAAGCATCTGGAGGAAAGCAGCTGCCTCCCAGCACTGGAGATGTGGGTTCAGGCTCAATCCTAACCTTGGATGCTGTCTGTGTAGTTTGCACCTTCTCTCTGTGATTGCATGGGTTTCCTCCCATGTCCCACAGAGGTTTGTACGTTAACTGGCTTCTGTGAAATTGCCCCTAGCGTCTCGGCAGTGGATGCTAAGCATGGGTCGATTGTCAGCATGGGATTGGTAGGTTGAAGGCCTTTATCTAGGCTGTATCTCTAAACTATACTAAAACCACAAGGCCAAATGGATTACATGTGTTCACTACACAGAGAACTCCATTGAAGATGGGTGACCTGAGCTGTGAGACAGTAGCTCTACTAGTTGCAATACTGTGTTGCTCAAAGATGACCATGATTGTGTTCGATGGCTGTTGGAGCACATCCACACAGTTGTGGAGAATGTCTTCTAAATTCTGAACTGTCTGATAAATATTTGGCATATTTCTGGGTAGTCTGGGTAATTAATTTCCTACAGCATACCAACTCTGATCTACTTTAGTTGCCATTGAGTGGCTGGTCCAATTTAGTTCCTGGATAATAGTGATTCTCAATATATTGAGGGACTGGTGATGATTCTCTTGATTTCCAAGGCTAGCTGGTCAAGTCCTTGACCTGCCAAAGATACTTCACAACCTTTTTTTTTGCCAATGGCTTAACGCCTGAGACTACCGAGAAGTAAATCTGTTATTTTGGTTTTGAGCCATTAAGGAACATTTTATCTTTGAGGAAGTTGGTCCTTAATCTTATTGACTTTGTATGGCTGTGGATTTCTTGCAAGCAAGCAGAGGCACAGAGTTGCCTGAGGGAGGTAATTCACAGTTCACTGCCAGGAAGCTAGCTCTGTACTACCACCTGTGCTGCGAAAGATTGCTTATTTGGGTGGATCTGCTTCAGTAAGTAAGACACCAATGTAAATATGATCCAACCCATTTATACGTTCAGCAGTGTAAGTATAGGCACTGTCACTGAAATTATAGAAAGGAGGCTGCTACATTATATCCATTCTGACTAAAAATCAGCCCGCTTATCCTAATTCGTGTTTCCATCTGACATAAGAGGCCATTAAGCCTTTGGCACCCAGTAAAACCATCAATCCCACTCGTCTATTTATTTTGTGGCAACCTATTCTCTCTTGTACATGTGCAACTATATTTTTTCCTCTCTATCCAATTCTCCTATGAGTCCCCTACACTGTTGGTAATTGGCAGTAACCAATTAACGTGCTAATCAGCATGTCTTTGGCATATCGGCAGAAAACAGAGGACCAAGCGGCAAATCCACGCACTCACGGGGAGAACGTGCAAACACCATGCCAACGGCACTGGTGGTCAGCCCCCGCCCCGCCCCCCCCCCCCCGTTGCAATTAAATGTACTGTCAAAGTTACTAGATTGCATGTTCTTTCAGCCCCGGTAAAGATTTGATTGCACAACGGAAGATGAATAACAATGAAAACTGCAATTTGTCAAGTCTTAAGGATAATATAACTTCGTATTCGAATAAGTTAACATGTGAACCAAAAGCTTTGAGCAGTTGGATTTAAGGGAGTCCCAGAACATAGTTGAGATAACAGGTGCCCCTACTTGCAGGCACTGCTCAAGGGTAAAGTTAGCTTTGGTATTTTTTTAAAGTGGTACAGAGTCCCCATGTTTGGGATAAGAGATGGTTACGAAAAGATCTTCTGGCTTGGCAAAGAATTTTTAAATTCAACATCCCGGCTGATAATTGCAATTGAAGGTGGCCGATTATGTAGCAGGAAACAAAGGCATAGATTATGAATGAGATGTATATCAAAACCTGAGGTCAATGAGGCCAACATTGAAAATGGTTAAGGTTGTGGATTACAGAAGATTGTTATGATTGAAAATAACTTTGTTTAAATCGTAAGAACATTACGATTGTTCTTATGGGAATTTAGGAATGGGCATTTAGCTTTTCAATCCTACAGTGCCATTAAACAAGATTGTGGCTGATCTTTTATCTCTACCATTTTCTTGTCCTGTCCCCATAGGCTCTTGCTTCCACCATTGTCTTAAAAATGTATTGACATCTTTAGTGTCCCCAGAAATCTTTCCATTCTAACTGAGCACCTGTAGCCCTCTGGGTTAGAAAATTCTCAAGATTCACTGCCCTTTGAGTGAATTGATTTATCTTTGTTTTGGTCTGCCCTTCATTTTAAGACTGACCCCCTTTTTCTAGATTCCTCAGCTAAGTAAACCTTGTCTATTAACCCTTTAATGCAGTCTCCTCTCATCTCAACTCTGAAGAATGTGGATCTGGTCTATTTATCTCACATGACTTTCCATCCCAGCAACTAGTCTGGTAAATGTTCACTCTCCGCTAATCTATCCCGTTATAGCACTTTGTTGCCCTTTGTAATCCTGTTGTAGACCTTTGTAGCACTTTAAAAAAATCTGCACTTCCATTGCAACTGCAACATATTCTTTCTCTTTTTGCACTCCCTGTCATACTCGTGTACGGTTTGTTATACTCGTCTCTGATGTGATTAGCCTGGACAGCATGGAAAACAAAGTTTTTCTACTGTATCTTGGTATGAGTGACAATAGTAATCCAGTAGCAAAATATGCTGGAGAAACTCAGCGGGTGAGACAGTATCTATGGAGTGAAGGAAATAGGCAACGTATCAGGTCGAGACCCTTCTTCAGACTGATGTGAGGGGGGGGGGGAGAAAGGAAGAGGTGGAGACAGTGGGCTGAGGGAGAGCTGAGAAGGGGAGGAGAAAGCAGGGACTACCTGAAATTAGAGAAGTCCATGTTCATACCGCTGGGGTGTAAACTGCCCAAACGAATTATGAGGTGCTGCTCCTCCAATTTATGGTGGTCCTCACTCTGGCCATGGAGGAGGCCCAGGACAGAAAGGTCGGATTCGGAATAGGAGAGAGAGTTGAAGTGCTGAGCCACCGGGAGATCAGGTAGGTTAATGCGAACCGAGCGTAGGTGTTGGGCGAAGCGATCGCTAAGCCTACGCTTGGTCTCACCGATGTAGAGCAGCTGACACCTAGAGCAGCGAATGCAATAGATGAGGTTGGAGGAGGTGCAGGTGAACCTCTGCCGCACCTGGAAAGACTGCTTGGGTCTTTGATTGGAGTTAAGGAGGGAGGTAAAGCGACAAATGTAGCATTTCCTGCGGCTGCAAGGGAAAGTGCCACGAGAGGGGGTGGTTTGGGTGGGAAGGGACGAATTGACCAGGGAGTTACGGAGGGAGCGGTCTCTGCGGAAAGCAGACAGGGGAGGAGATGGGAAGATGTGGCCGGTGGTGGGATCCTGTTGGAGGTGGCGAAAATGTCAGAGGATTATTTGTTGTACGTGACAGCTGGTAGGGTGGAAGGTGAGGACAAGGGGGACTCTGCCCTTGTTACGAGTGGGGGGGATGGGGAGTGAGAGCAGAGTTACGGAGTATAGAGGAGACCCTGATGAGAGCCTCCTCTATAGTAGAAGAGGAGGACCCCCGTTCCCTAAATAATGAGGATATCTCCGATGCCCTGGTGTGGAACACCTCATCTTGGGTGCAGATCCGGCGTAGACGGAAGAATTGGGAGTAGGGGATGGAGTCCTTACAGGAAGCAGGGTGGGAAGATGTGTAGTCCAGATAGCCATGGGAGTCAGTGGGTTTATAGTGGATGTCGGTCAGTAGTCTATCACCTGCGATGGAGATAGTGAGGTCTAGAAATGGTAGGTAAATGTCGGAAATGGTCCAGGTGTATTTGAGTGCCGGATGGAAGTTAGTGGTGAAATGGATGAAGTCAGTGAGTTGTGTGTGGGTGCAGGAGGTAGTACCAATGCAGTCGTCAATGTATACAGCCGTCACATACAACAAATAATCCTCCGACATTTTCGCCACCTCCAACGGGGTCCAACCACCAGCCACATCTTCCCACCTCCTCCCCTGTCTGCTTTCCACAGAGACCGCTCTCTCTGTAACTCCCTGGTCAATTTGTCCCTTCCCACCCAAACCACCCTCTCTCCTGGTACTTTCCCTTGCAACCGCAAGAAATGCTACACTTGTCGCTTTACCTCCCCCCTTGACGCCTTTCAAGGCCCCAAGCAGTCTTTCCAGGTGCGGCAGACTGCACCTCCTCCAACCTCATCTATTGCATCCGCTGCTCTAGGTGTCAGCTGCTCTACATCGGTGAGACCAAGCGTAGGCTTGGCGATCGCTTCGCCCAACACCTCCGCTCGGTTCGCATTAACATACCTGATCTCTCGGTGGCTCAGCAATTCAACTCCCCCTCCCATTCCGAATCCGACCTTTCTGTCCTGGGCCTCCTCCATGGTCAGGTTGAGGACCACCGTAAATTGGAGGAGCAGCACCTCGTATTTCACTTGGTCAGTTTACACCCCAGTGGTATGAACATTGACTTCTCTAATTTCAGGTAGTTCCTGCTTTCTCCTCTCCTTCTCAGCTCTCCCTCAGCCCACTGTCTCCACCTCTTCCTTTCTTCTTCTCGCCCCCCCCACCCTCACATCAGTCTGAAGAAGGGCCTCGACCCGAAAACGTTGCCTATTTCCTTCGCTCCATAGATGCTGCCTCACCCGCTGAGTTTCTCCAGCATTTTTGTCTATCTTCGATTTTCCAGCATCTGCAGTTCCTTCTTAAACAGTAGCAAAATATCCTACTTTTAGGAGAGTAAATTAATTAAAACAATACACATTGCACTATGTTGTCTCACCGAGGCCTTTCATAATTTTAGTAAGAATATTAAACTTTTGTATTCAAAACCTTTGCAATAAAGACCAACATATTGCTTGCCTTCCCAACAGCTTGCTGGACCTTAGGTTAGTTTTCAGTCTTGTGTACATGGAAGCCTTGATTTCCATGAACTTTAACGTTTCCTATTCTACCTTTTAAAAAAAAAACTTTTGTGCATTTTCTTCAACATTGCATTCCACGTGCCATGTTTAAAATTAACATTTTTGTTCAACAATGGACCATTTTTCCAATATTACTATAGTGACTACACTTCAGAAATAATTAATTGACTCCCACAACTCATCAGTGTGATATTTAAAAATGCTATAAACTGATTGGTGTTTGTGGGCCAGTGGACTGACCTTGTTATTGAATAACTTGGTAGTTGTGATTACTTTCTTGCAAGCAGTCTAACAGCACTGAAACAATCAATCGTGTATTGACAGAGTTTGAGGTGTTATCCGTGCATATTTGGATATAGCATATACGTGGTGTGAAGGCAAGAAGCCT
Source organism: Amblyraja radiata (assembly GCF_010909765.2). NCBI lineage: Eukaryota > Metazoa > Chordata > Chondrichthyes > Rajiformes > Rajidae > Amblyraja > Amblyraja radiata. Next base: position 30,165,639 of record NC_045963.1, on the reverse strand, counting down.
TTTGATGCATCTTCAAGGTCTCATTGTTAACTTGGACATGGGGAACTATTACTAAATATATGTGGTGATAAGGCAGGTGAAGTTGAACAAAGCATGCCTCATGTTTCATTGAAATGAAAAGGCATTATACATGTATAAATAGTTTGTGTGGCTCATTTTGGAAATTTCCTTGAATCGGATATCTCATGCCAGTTTTTTGTAATTCCAGATAATATGTGACATTATGAGGAAATGTATTGTTTGAATCTGTTATTTTGAAGTTCCATAGGCTGTTGTTAACGAAGCCTGGGGAAATCTTTATCTGATGTCCTTTAATCATGTACCACCAAAAATCTGTTCATGCTTATTTATCTAATGTGTCCGGAAGCTTGATCCATGCGTATTGGCTGTCGCTTTACATAAAATGTAGGAACAATTACAAATTGCTTTCCAAGTATCTGAAATAAGAACAAAATGCTCTGAACACTAGAATGTCGAAACGATGAACTGAAGATGCTAGTTTATAAAAGTGATGGAGTAACTTGGTTAGGAAGCATCTCTGGAGAACATGGATGGATGATGTTTTGGGTTGAGACCCTTCTTCAGACTGATTGTGGGGGAGAGGGGCGGGGGAAGAGGGGTAAGAAAGCTGGAAGAGCTAGCAGGAGAGCAGCAAGACTCACAAAGGGAGCAGTGAGCAAGGGTCTCGCAGAACTGTTAGAAAGAGGAGGAGAACCTCTTCAAAGTAGGTTTACCGTGAGGAGATTTCATAGTGGAGCATAAAATGTAGAAATAAGGAATTGCAGATGTTGGTTTTCAAGAAAAAAACCACAGTGCTGGAGCAACTCAGCAGATCATGCAGCATCTCTGGAGAACAAGGATAGGTGGTTGGAGGAGGAATGGAGTGGGGGCTGTGGGTAAACAGGTTGGTATGGGAAGAGGGAACTAAAGTGGCTAGCAACTGTTCGATAAAGCAGTTTCCCAGTTTGCACTTTGTCTCCCTGATGCATTGGAGGCTAAACCTGTCTCACTTGCAAGGGCTGTTGTGCTCTTGAATGGAGGTGAGGGAGGAGGCGAAGTGGCAGATGTTGCATCTCTAATGGTTGCAGGGTAAAGTGCCTGGGGAGAGGAAGAGGTGGGGAGGGATGAACAAACCTGCTGCTATACCTTGAATAGCAAGAGGAGTGTATTGTTAATAAGTCCCATGGCATTTCCCAGGGGCTGTTATTTGACCCGTGCCATGTTTTACACTAAAGGAATAAAATAAAGTCCTTAAATAATCAAGTCAGCATGAGTCAAGAGAGTTTTATTGTCATGTGTCCCAGCTAGGACAATGACATTCTTGCTTGCAGCACAACAGAATATGTAAACATAATCCAGAACAGGAGATAAAAGTTCAGTGTGTCTATATACCATAGACTATATATATACACAATAAATAAACAGATAAAGTCCAATAGTAATAATATACTGTTATTGTTCACAGCTTGTTTGATGTTGTGTTTAATAGCCTGATGGCTGTGGGGAAGTAGCTGTCCCTGAAACTGGATGTTCCAGATTTCAATCTCCTGTACCTTCTTCCCGATGACAACAGAGAAATGAGTATGTGGCCAGGATGGTGTGGGTCTTTGATGATGTTGGCAGCCTTTTTGAGGCAGCGACTGCGATAGATCCCTTCCTGGAGGTCCTGGACGTTCAAGTTACCGAACCAAGCCTCGATGCAGCCAGTCAGTATGCTCTCTACTGTGCACCTGTAGAAGGTTGAAAGAGCCCTCCTTGACATACCGACTCTCCGTAATCTTCTCAGGAAGTAGAGGCGCTGATGTGCCTTCTTTATAATTGCATCAGTGTCCTGGGACCAGGAAAGATCTTCGGAAATATGAACGCCCAGGAATTTGTTGACCCTTTCCACCATCGTCCCGTAGATATATTGTGGGTCGCTATCCTACCCCTTCCAAAGTCCACAATCAGTTCCTTGCTTTTGTTGGTGTAGAGAGCCAGGTTGTTGTGCTGCCACCATTTGGTCAATCTCACTTCTATACTCTGACCCATCACCATCAGTGATTCGTCCCACAACAGTGGTGTCGTCGGCGAACTTGATGATGGAGTTTGCATTATGTCCGGCTACACAGCCATGAGTATAGAGTGAGTACAGCAGGGGTCTGAGCACGCAGCCTTGAGGTGCTCCCGTGCTGATTGTTATCGAGGATGACACGTTTCCCCACACTTTTCTGTGTGTTGAAAGTTAACATTCTGTGTAAATACCTATTGTTAGAGTAGTCTTATTTGTATATTTCTCACATCTGGAGAATTTTAGATGTATCTTAAAAATGGCAAACAAGCTGTGGGAAGAAATTCCACTTGTTGACTGAAAATATTATAATAGTGGTGGTGATCAATTTGGGAAATATCAAGAGCTGAGGATTGGGGTTGCATAAATATTTTGGTTATCAGCTTGGAGGATATTAGAGGGAAGAGTGAGACATGTATGGGATTAGAGGAAAAATGAATTTTACACGGTACATAGAACCTATTCCTGTGCCGTGCAGTTCTTCGGCCCACAATGTCTGTGCAGAACATGATGCCAAGACTAACTTATCTGCCTGCATGTATTCTCCGAAGGATGGTCCCGAAATGTCACCCATTCCTTCACTCCAGCGATGCTGCCTGTCCTGGAGTTACTCCAGCCTTTTGTTTTTATCTTCGGTTTAAACCAGAATCTGCAGTTCCTTCCTGCACATGTATTCCATATCCCTACATACCCTGCTTATCCATGTGCTAATCCAAAAGTCTCTTAAATGCTACTATCATATCTGCATCTACCATCAGCCTTGGCAGCGCATCCAAGCATTTGGCACCTGCTGTGCAAAAAAAACTTGCTCCGTGCATCTCCGTTAAACTTTGCTCCTCTCACTTTAAAGCTATGGACTCTAATATTTGATATTTCTAACCTGGGGAAAAGGTTTTGGCTTTCTCTTGTATGTATTCCTCACTTAATTTTGTATACTACATACTAGTGTCAGATCTCTCAATCTCTGGCGTTGTGGAGACGACAATCCAACCTCAGCCCTGTACTTTTCAGCATGAGGGCCACATTATATATTTGGCACATTTTTGCGGGCTGCAGGAAATAAATAAAGAAATGTCTCACTCTCACTCGCTCTCACTTACTCGCTCTCACTTACCCGCTCTCGCTCACTCTCTCGCTCTCACTCTCGCTCTCACTCTCTCGCTCTTACTCTCTCGCTCTCACTTTCTCGCTCATGCTCTCTCTCTCTCTCTCTCTCACACTTTCTCGCTCTCTCTCTCTCACTTTCTCGCTCTCACTCTCACACTCAAATGCACACGCATATCGAAACACACAGACACATTAACCCGCACACCGACACACAGACACATAGACCGACAGACAGACAGGCTCTCTCACTCTCTCTCCCCCCCTTCTCTCCCTCTCACACACACACACACTCATACACACTCACTGTGATCACCCCTCAGGCATATTAACATTGACCCACGGCACGCATAATGCTCACCCATCGGGCACGCACATACACCGAGCCAGCTACTGATCCGCCGATTTCCGCAGGGCTGGCGAGAGAGGGGGGGGGAGAGAGAGAGGGAGACATACACACATACACACACACACACACACACACACACACACACACACACACACACACACACACACACACACACACACACACACACACACACACACACACACACACACACGGAGGCTTCCGCTGGCTGTGCCGACATGCTTTGGCGGAGACCAGGTCAAAGGGTCCAGGTCAGTGTGGTGAGCAGGAGCTGTTCACGGGTCACCCTCATGGGGATGGAGACCGCTACAAACCGAGCCTGGCTGACCCTGCCGCCAACTAGCACCCCCCTCCACCACGCTCCATTCCCCACATCACGCTACCATTTCTGATATTTCTATCCTGGGGAAAAGGTTCTGACTTTTTCCTGTTTGTATGCCTCACTTAATTTTGTATACTACATACTAGTATCAGATCTCTCAATCTCTGGCGTTGTGGAGACAACAATCCAAATCTCTCCAACCTCAGCCCTGTAGTTAATGCCCCAAATCCAGGGGCCTCCAAACTTTTCAGCATGGGCCACATTATATATTTGGCACATTTTTGCGAGCCGTAGGAAAAAAATAAAGAAATGTCACACTCGCACACACTCTCACTCTCTCTTTCTCACTCTCTCACCCTCACTTTCTCACACTCACTTTCTCACTCCCACTCATTCTCACAGTCACACTCACACAGAAAGGCACACGCATACCGAAACACACAGACACAGCAACACACACATACAGACACAGACACTCTCTATCTCCCCCTCTCTCCCTGTCTCACACACACATGCACTGTGATCATCCCTCAGGCATATTAACAAAGACCCACGCACGCATAATGCTCACCCATCGGGCACGCACACACACACAGAGCTGGCTACCGATCTCCGCAGGGCTGGTGAGAGAGAGGGGGGGTGGAGGGGGAGAGAGAGAGAAGGGGGGGAGAGAGAGAGAAGGGTGGGAGAGAGAGAGCAGACAGGTGCTTTCTGTATGGAGTTTGTACCTGCGTGGGATTTCTCCGGGTGGTCTGCTTTCCTCCCACTCTCCACGTTTGCAGGTTAATTGAATTTGTCCCCAGTGTGTGTAGTTTAGTGCTAGTGTGTACGGGCATCGCTTCGATGGGACGAAGGGCATGTTTCCGCGCTGTCTCTCTAAAGCTGCGCTACCACAGAACCCGCTAAATAGCTTTCTGCACCGAACATGTTAAGAGCTTGCTGCGGGCCGGATAAAATCTCGTGGCGGGCTGGATGTGGCTGGCGGGCCATGGTTTGGAGACCCCTGCCCTAATCCATTCATCATTCGGGTAAATCTCTTCTGCATTCTACCAGTGTTGGGCTGACCGGAACCGCACGCAAATCTTCAAATGTAGCCTAACTTTTAGAATTGAAGTGCGGCTTGCTGCTACTTTCTGAAGGGTAATTAAGGGTATTTTATAAAATGCTGTCTTGACTGTTAAAATAAAAAAGAACTGAGCTTAGTCAGGGTGGTTGGGCAAGAATTAAGTTGTTCCAAGATTGGGGGGTTGCACGGGAGAAGAGAAGTAGTAGCCATAGGAGGGAGACAAGATGGTCTTAATTTGTTGTAACAAAAGTCCATGAGCTTTTTTCTATTGGTGACGTGGAGATAGTTAATTGGAGAGATACGTTTCAGCATGTAAAATCTTTAATCAAGACCCAGCTGTTGGAAGTGAAGCAGCTGGCGTGGTTGGTCAGCCTCTGCAGACATTTTGTCGAAGAGTTGCCGTGAAGGGAGGTTGGCTAGCAGCAATGATGAACTAGCAAAGTTAGCGTTTCTCCAAACCTGGATGAGTGACCTAATATATCGAAGCTGAAAAAGGAAAGCAATGAAAATATTTAGCTGAGAAGATTGTTATGCTTGAGTGGACAGTGAATAAATTAAATGAGAGGCAAGAATGTTGGATTAAGGTGAGATATTAAAGATGAACAAATACCAGCGGAGTTTGTGGATCGACTGATTTGGCAAGTGCAGGAAGCTACAACCTGGTGGGGAAGTTTCTAGATGTGCGCATTCAAATAATTATAACAATAGGGTGATGTAATAAGGTTTCAATATGTAAAATCATATGTGCATTTTGCCCACAACTGTGTAGATCTCTTTTTTTCAGTTTAGCTAATTGAGTTCAGTTTGGGGAAGATGGGTTGAGGTTTTGGGTCGAATTGGAGAAGGTATGGAAATAGTTAGGACCAAAATGAAAAGCAAAAGGCTGCTGGAAAGGGAGAAAAATTAAAGTAAGAGTGATGTCTTTAGATTTTAGCGATAGTTAAAATGCAAATATAAATATACAAGGACAGCAAGCAGTCTGAAGTAGGGTCCCGACCCGAGACGTCAACTATCCATGTTCCCCAGGGATGAAGTGTTTCTTCTGCTGCTGCTGATGTCAAGCTCGCTGGTCTGTGGGTCCTTGTTTTCTATCTGCCTTTCTAATGTAGTGCTGTCTTGCAATCTATGCAAACTGTTATAGAATCTGAAATTTTTAGAACTCTTGGTACTGGGTATTTACACATATTTCTCTATTATTTATTATCTAATTAGAGCAAATATGCCTGAGCTCTTCATTTACTCTTCTGGAATTGCCAGCAGATCTTCTGTGAAGATAGACAAAATATTTGTTTAATTTTGCACAATGCCTTCATGGTTTGCATTTTTTAGATTTAAGACCCTGGCTTCAGATTTAATTGCTCTGTTTTTACATAATTCACTTTACTATAATCATTGTTTTCTCGAGGCTACGCAGTTACAGATTATGAATTAATCTTTTCTCATTGTACATTGCTTCATCTATAATAGCCTGACATCTTGCTTTTCCAGATTAGCACGTTGAGAAACCATCTTTCCTCCTCTGCAAGGCTGTGATGGATATCATTGGGCAAATCGAGAACTATGGGAAACTGGGGGATTTGCATTAGAAAACCATTAACAATAAAATTATATACATTTTTTAAATTTATAATATTTTCTGAACAACAGGCTTATGAGCATGTTCTTTTGGTTTTAATCTTGCAGTTTTGTGAAGAGTTCAAGGAGAAATGTCCGCACACGGTACAGTGTGGACTACGTCTTGCTGAGAAAAACAATACTGGGATAGTCCGCCACTTTGGACTTCAGATTCTGGAACATTCTATTAAGTAAGTGATATTTTACCTTTGTATTGTAATGCTAGTTCAGTTCAAATAAGTAGATTATGATGCAGTTGCAAATCTGATGATCAGTTCGTGAATCCTGATTTGACTCTGGATTTTGCATTTACTTCGTTTACTCTGTCCAGTTAGTTTACTTAACATTTTAAATGTTTTCTATGTAAAATGTGTTCTACTTCTACCTGCACCTGTCCAGCAGAAGGTACAGAAAGTTGAAAGTGATTACCACCAGACTGGAGAACAGCTTCTTCCTCTCTGTTATCAGGCTGCTGATTGGCCCTTTCATCGAGGGTGCCATCCAATTCACCTCTACCCCAATGTGGACTTGGTGGAACTGATGCGCTACAATGCTGAGAACTATATTCCTTTCTCTTTGCTCCATCTATTGTACTTCAGTTTGACTTGATTGTATTTATTTATGGTATGTCTGATCTGTGTGGATAGCATGCAAAACAAAGCTTTTCACTATACTTGGGTACACAAGACAATATTTAACAGGATAGTATTCCTAGTTTCTACAAAGTAATGTGATAAGGTTGATTACCCTTGAAGTTGCTGCAACAGAGAAATCTCTGGTCTGGGGAGAGCAGTTCAACCAAACACAAGGGGAGACAGCACAAACCATGGCCTGGAAATGGTGAGAAGGAATGCAAGGTCCAGAACAGCTGCTGCCAGTCACTGACAATGGTCTGCCCTCACCCTGCTAGCCAGTTTACAGCTCTGAAATCCAACTCTGCACACAATGACTGCACTGCTTGTCCTGGGTGTCCAGACAGTCTCCCCATTGTTTGCCATGGGGCTATTTATTATAAGAGGAGCATCATTGCAAAGCTGTGCTTTGTGTTAAATTTGTGATACAGCAGCAGGTGATCATGCTAGATTCCTTGCATAGTGCATGCACCTGAGGATGTCCAATTAAAAGCAGTAGGATACACATCTGAATTTTCACGCTGGATGATAGAGAGGTGTAATGAATGACTGTCTCTGAATGAGTGCTAAATACGCTAGCTTATTTGTTTTGCCCTATTTCTAAGTATAATGGTAGCAAAATAGAATATTTGGGTAGTCAAGAGATTTTCATTTATGAACCACCATTCATGATCCTTGCAGCTCAGGACGTATTTTTGAAATTTGAATTTGAGAAAATACAGCTGACAATTAATACAGCTGGCAAACATCTCTAGTCATATAATAATTACCAGATGATCTGTTTTTGTGATATATTTGGACAAATATTGGTCAGGCCACCTGAGATGATTCCCAGAGCCCTCCTATGGGATCTTTTGAATTCAAATGAGACTGGATGTTGTCTGGACTTATCGTCTTAGCTGAAAAATGGCATAGATGATGGTGTAGCAGACCTTGGGCACCGTAGTTGTGTCGACCCTGATATTTGCTGAAGAATCTTGAATGGTACTTAAACCTCGATCTCTGAATGGTACTTAAACCTCGATCTCTGTTCCAAATTGAGGCATAGCTGTCAAATTACTCAATCTATTACTAGATCTCGATGTTTTTCCTTTTTGCACAATGTTGTTTTAAAAAAAAGACAATATTAGAATGCTGTGATGTGCAGCATTTTTTTCAGTGACTTTTGTTCTTTTAAAGATTTCGATGGAACGGCATGGTACATCGTGATAAGGTGCAGCTGAAAAACAGTGTGATGACTCTTCTTTCACGTGTAAGTTGGCTTTATAATAATCTCCATTTCTGATCTTGCTCCTGCCATTAGTTTGTATTTACACAAAAATTTGGATGAATGGACTGAGTCCCAGATACTTGTGTTGTACTAGATGCAATGAAGCCATGAGTGAGATAACGAAACATCATACCTTGTAATGCACTTTAAGCAGGTGGATTTGAGGTGATTTGTGTGGGGAGAACATGACTTTTGCCTAATGATGATCTCTAAGCACTGAGTTTGAATGTTTCCAATATAATTTTACTGGGATGGACTGCTGTGGATGCTGTGCGGGTGTAGAGTTATCCAACATTTATAGCATGCAAGGATGCCATTTGACCTGGTGTGCCCATGTCCTAATCCAAAAGGCAGGAGCAGGTACCAGGGGAAAAGGGGCAAAAGTTAATGGCGGCAAATACAAGGGGGCAGATTATTATCTCAATGGGGTTAGGTTAGGTAAGGGGGAGGTGCAGCGAGACCTGGGCGTCCTTGTACACCGGTCACTGACAGTTGGCTTACAGCAGGCAGTGAAGAAAGCTAGTGGAATGTTGGCCTTCATAACAAGGGGATTTCAGTATAGGAGTAAAGAGGTTTTTCTGCAGTTGTATAAGGCTCTGGTGAGACCATATCTGGAGTATTGTGTACTGTTTTGGTCTCCTAATTTGAGGAAGGACATCCTTGTGATTGATGCAGTGCAGCGTAGGTTCACGAGATTGATCCCTGGGATGGCGGGACTGTCATATGAGGAAAGATTGAAAAGACTAGGCTTGTATTCACTGGAGTTAAGAAGGATGAGGGAGGATCTTAAAGAAACATATAAAATTATAAAAGGACTGGATAAGCTAGATGCAGGAAAAATGTTCCCAATGTTGGGTGAGTCCAGAACCAGAGGCCACAGTCTTAGAATAAAGGGGAGGTCATTTAAGACTGAGGTGAGAAAAAACCTTTTCACACAGAAAGTTGTGAATTTATGGAATTCCGTGCCACAGAAGGCAGTGGAGGCCAAGTCACTGGATGGATTTAAGAGAGAGTTAGATAGAGCTCTAGGGGCTAGTGGAGTCGAGGGATATGGGGAGAAGGCAGGCACGGGTTATTGACGGGACGATCAGCCATGATCACAATGAATGGCGGTGCTGGCTCGAAGGGCCTCCTCTTGCACCTATTTTCTATGTTTCTATGGAATCCTAAAATCTGGAAAGATATGGAATTGAGTTTCCTTGGGAAAGAGTGAGCCAAGTAATGGATTTTACTTTCTTGGTATAAGTTTCTCTGACTCGTTTGTTCACTTGCTTCTTGGAAATGTAGTTTGTGAAACAATAAAAGATCCAAAGTGTTTTTGGAGACACTAGCTGAAGCAAATTTACTGATGCTTGTAGAATGTGTGCAGTTTGGAGCTGCTGTGATTTTTATGCCCACAAATTTATATGATTCAAGCATCTTGGATGCTGCCAATGATCTTGTCACTATAAAGATGCTAATCGTTTTCATAACAAAATATCAATCGAAATTACTGCATAGTAGCAGGACTATACAAATATACTGCAAGTAAAGAAAAATAACTGACTAACATGTTGAAGGAAAGAGGCGATTGTAGAATATTTGTCTCATCATTAGGATGGAAAGTGACACAGAGACTAGGGTCCTGAACTTAAAGAAAGGAGACTTAGAAGATATGAGACTGCAATTGACTAGGATAGACTGGCAAATTATACTTAAAGGGTTGATGGTTGAGATGCAATGGCAAAAATTTAAAGACTGCATGGATGAACTCCAAAAATTGTTCATCTGTGTCTGGCGAAAAAATAAATTTGGGATGGCGGCACAACCGTGGTTAAAGAGGGAAATCAAGGATAGTGTTAAATCCAAGGAAAAGGCCAGAGGAAGCAGCAAACCGGAGGACTGGGAGAAATTTAGAACTCAGCAGAGGATAAAGGGGTTAATTAAGAGGGGGGGAAAAGAGCATGAAAGAAAGCTTGCGGGGAATATGAAAACTGACTTTAAAAGCTCCTTTAGATTTGTAAAAAGGAAAAGATTAGTGAAGACAAATGTAGGTCCCCTACAATCGGAGACGGGTGAATTTATAATGGGAAACTAAAAATGGCAGATCAGTTAAACGAGTACTTTGGTTCTGTCTTCACCAAAGAAGACACATCTCCCAGAAATACTAGGGGACCGAGGATCTAGTGGGAGGGAGGAACTGAAGGGAATCCACATTAGTCAGGAAATGCTGTTCGGTAAACTGTTGCGACTGAAGGCAGATATGCCAGGGCCTGATCTGGTTTGCATCCCAGAGTACCCAAGGAGCTGGCCCGAGAAATCGTGGATGAATTGGTGATCATTTTCCAATGTTCTCTCTACTCTGGATCAGTCCCTGTGGACTGAGCCAATGTAACCCCACTTTTTAAGAAAGGAGGGAGAGAGAAAACGGGGAATTATAAACCAGTTGGCCTTGCATCGGTAGTGGGGAAGATGCTCGAGTCGATTATTAAAGATGTTACAGTTGTGCATTTGGAAAGCAATGACAGGATCGGTCAAAGTCAGCATGGATTTATGAAAGAGAAATCATACTTGACTGATCTTCTGGAATTTTTTGAGGATGTAACAAGTAGAATGGATAAGGAAATGTGGATATGGTGTATCTGGACTGTCAAAAAGCCTTTGACAAGGTCCCATACAAGAGATTAATGTGCAAAATTAGAGCACATGGTATCGGGGGTAGGGTATTGACTGGTAGAGAACTGGTTGGCAGACAGGAAGCAAAGAATAGGAATTAATGGGTCTTTTTCAGAATGGCAGGCAGTGACTAGTGGGGTTCCGCAAGGCTCGGTGCTGGGACCCCAGTTATATACAATATAAACGATTTTGATGGGGGAATTAAAGGTGACATCAACAAGTTTACATATCACACAAAGCTGGGTGGCAGTGTGAGCTGTGATGAGGATGCTATGAGGCTGCAGGGCAACAGAAAAGCTGATTATTTGGTGTCAGATTAGGAAAAGGGGAGGTGCAACGAGACCTGGGTGTGCTTGTACATCAGTCACTGAAAGTAAGCATGCAGGTACAGCAGGCTGTGAAGAAAGCTAATGGCATGTTGGCTTTCATTGCGAGAGGACTTGAGTTTAGGAACAAGGAGGTCCGACTGCAGTTTTACAGGGTCCTGGTGAGACCGCACCTGTATGCAATTTTGGTCTCCTAATTTGAGGGACATTATTGCTATTGAGGGAGTGCAGCGTAGGTTCACCAGATTCATTCCCGGGATGGCGGGACTGACGTATGATGAAAGAATGGGTCGACTGGGCTTGTATTCACTGGAATTTAGAAGGATGAAAAGGGATCTTATAGAGTCATATAAAATTCTCAAAGGATCGGACAGGCTAGATGCAAGAAAAATGTTCCCGATGTTGGGGGAGTCTAGAACTAGGGGTCACGGTTTCAGAATAAGGGGAAGGCTATTTTGGACTGAGATGAGGAAAAACCTCTTTACCCAGTGAGTTGTGAATCTGAAATTCTCGGCCACAGAAGGCAATGGAGGCCAATTCACTGGATGTTTTTAAGAGAGTTAGATTTAGCTCTTCGGGCTAAAGGAATGAAGGGATATGGGGGGAAAAAGCAGGAACAGGGTACTGATTTTAAATGATCAGCCATGATCATATTGAATGGCGGTTCTGACTAAGGGCCGAATGGCCTACTCCTGCACCTATTTTTCTATGTTCTATGGTTCTCTGTTTCTATCAATTCTTCCTTCAGTCAGTGACCATTTTTAGAAATAAAGGATATTTTATGCAAATATTTGGGTTGCCTGAATGTGAAATATTGTGTATTTGAACGATTGAAAGTAATATTGGCAGGAGTTCTTGATTTTTCTGAAAGGTTGGGTAGTTTAGACACATTGGGAGGCGGCGTCAGTTCAGTGTTCTGCACTCTTCATTAATACTTTGATTTATTTGGCACCTTTTAATCTGACACACTTGTCGCGTGTCCTAGGACTCTTTTCAGGACTGGTTATCTAACATAAAATTGACCGTTTCTCTTTCAATATACCTAGAGATTGCAAGCAAATTGGAGGAAGGAATAATGGTGAAATGTAATGAATAATGATGAAATGTAATGAATGTCTTAGAGATGTATCTGTGTTGTTTTGCAAATAATAGGATAAATCATGAACCAAAGAATAATTGTTGAGGCTTGTTAGTTGGTTTCTTGTGCTTTTTTTCTCTGCCTATCATGTTCTTTCTTATTTCTGCTATATTCAGAAATCTGTATTTGTTATAGCTGTACGTATTTACTTAATAGGACGAAAGCTTGTTTTTTGAAGATAGATCTGTATTTATTATACAGATCAAGAAATGATTTTCTTTTTAAGCCCGAGTCTAGATTCCTGTAGTTTATATGTTCTTGCTTTCACAGAATAATTTTCTCAATGATAGAGGTAGAAAGTAATTATTTGTTACATGACAGAATGACTGCCCTTATTCTTCTAAGGAACTTCTCAATCGGGTGGAGTTTTGCATGAATCCATGACTTCTTGAACCTTTTGGAGGACATCTGCTTTTGGAGGCGAATCTGTACTGAGGGTCTGCTCAACCACTGTTCAGGAGGATGGGTCATTGCATTTTGACCTGATCTTTATTTCTTGATTCTGGGCTTGTTTACTTTGTTAAACTGCTATGTTTAAATAAATTCCAAGTAGTAGATTCCGTGATATGCAATGCAAATCAACATCCGACATAAATTATGGTCTCTGTTTTTATTTTTGGTTTTGGAATCAATCCAACATGAATTTGAGGATTAGATGTTTTGAATTAGTGTGCATTTTAAGAGGCTGGGGTTTGTAATGGCTGGCTGGCAGTTCCATTCAGAAGCAACGGCTACTCTCAATGCACGTGGCAGTGCATTCCTTACTTCTGCAATTGCGTAAACCATTGGAGAAATTGGAAAAGCACTAAATCAGCTGCAGGTACATCTGACCTTGCTGCACCATCGGAGTCTGCATTGAATCCAGGGGCGATTCTCTCAGGTGATGAAACGAGGGGCCAATTGCAGTTGGTCATTGACCCCTCTGCCTTACAATGGCCGGAGCTGATGCACCTGACACATCTCTTATCCATTCATCTACTGATGTGTGCGGAAAATATAAGTAGAGCTGAGGGTTTTTCAAACTTATTAACATAATATTGGTTTCAAATTAACTTTAAATGTTTACATTTTTTAAGTTAAAAAAATTAATTGTATTTCAACTATTTCTAAATGTTTCTGATTCTAGACATTTAGAAAGAGTGGAAAAGGCCATTGGCAGCCTGTGCTTTCAGGGTGGTCTGGGGGTGGGGCCTCAATTTGTGCTGCCTGAGGCCATGTCATCGCTTTCAGACTGCTCCGCCTTCCAGAACGGCCATGGCAGCAAAGTCTTGAGGACGTTGGGAACTGTGTGGCAGCAAAAGGTAAGTGTGATTACAGGGATCCTGCAGAAGTTGAACGTGAGAAGAGAGCCAGGTTGAGTATCATCTGGCCTACTTTTTAAAACTGTGTGCAATTTTTTTCAATTTGAAGCAGCAATATCTCTTGTGTACACAGACTACAGTTTTGGATACTGTACGTGGGTGAAGTTTCTTTGAGCCATGTGAAGGAACATGGGTTTGGTCAATGTGGGTTACGTTGAGGTAAAAGATCACCTGTGACCTCATTCACTGGGGGAGCAGGCTGCGGTGCTGAATGACCTTGTGCTACTTCTGATGTTCTTTATAAGCTTGTTCTCCACCTTGTAGTCATCTCTGCAGTCGCATACATTGATGTGTTGCCACAGCTAAAATCCAGCATGAATTGCAATAAAGTCAAACAATGCATTTGATTAAATATTTCTTGTCTCATCAGGGTACTCATAACATCATGGTGGAAGAGGCTTACATCAAAGATGCCCTTTCCCGGATTGTGGTAGAAATGATCAAGCGAGAGTGGCCACAGCAATGGCCAGACATGTTAAATGAGATGGATAAATTAACTGCTATGGGAGTAAGTTCAAAACCACTAGAAAAGGGTGGTCTGACTGGAATGCTCATTTGTAAAACTGTGTAAATTTTCAACAATGATTCCAGCTTTTCCTTTCGTTTTTTATCTTTTAAATGTAAAGTTCTGAATATGCAACAGAAATAGATCATTTGACTGAACCTGGCCTTGCCTACATTTGTGCTGCTGTACACTTGAGCCTTTCTCTCTTTTCAGTTCAACTCTATTGGCACTTCCCTATCTCTAAAATGCATTTGGCAAATGTGCTGCCTGCACTGAAGGATGGCACTACTACTTAATTCCTTATTGTTTTCCTCCTGGTTTGGTGGTGTGCTCCGCAAATGAAAATCTGCTCTGCCTACCATCAAACAGTCCAGTCGTTTTGAAAACCTCTCATATCCCTTTTGCTTGCTCTTTTTTCCCCATGGGGAAAAATACCCCCACTTAAATGTTCAGGTTTTTGCTTATCTCATTCTGCATTTAAAATAGTAGAAGTATGTTAGATGCAATTAGAGTTGGCTGTCAAATTGCAGAATATGATCCATGATACATGGTAATCTGAATCATTTTTGATTAATTCCAGCAATTTGAAAGAATTGATTATTGAGATAGTGGATTCTCTGGTGGCCTTCTTCCAAGGTTGTGACGAATTTGGAACTGTTCCTGCAAATTAAAGGGTAGCAAATGTAACCACATTATTTAAGAAAAAAGGGAAAGAGGAAACAATTTAATTATAGTGAATGATTACTGACCTCTTGGCCTAATGCCAGTAAGAAAATACTGGAATCTCTCATGAAGGACATAATAATGTTGCTGTTTAAAGATAATATGGAACAGAATCGCCATTGGTTTATGAAGGGAAAATCACATTTGACTAATCTAAGTTTTTTTGTGGATGAACAATCACCAAGCATTTTGGATGGGGGAGAAACACTGAGACCATGGGAAAACCCACATAGTTACAGGGTGAACATGCAAACTCCATGCTGACAGCACCAGATTTCAGGATTGAACCAAGGCCACTGCAGCCCTGTGACGGTTACACTACTTACATTGACATTGCACCCTGCAGAAGGATCCAGCACTGAAGGTTTGTTAACCAGATTAAAGGATGTGGAATTGTTCGTAATGTACTGACATGGATTAGATAGAAAACAAAGTGAGAATAGACTGATTCTTTGGATGATGAGTTGTGACTTGTAGCCTACTGCAGATAACTGTGTGTGGGGCTCCAGTTATTTACCATGTACATCAATAATTTGACCAAGGAGACAAAAATGATTTTGTTTCAAGTTTGCTGACGGTGGTAAACTCAATATATTTGCATGCACAAAGGAAAATGTAAAGAGGCTTCAAGGAGTATGGGTAAGCTGAGTAAGTGGACAAAAACTGTAGTAAATGACTGAGGAGGGGAAAGTGAGGGCCGCCATTTTGCTCAAAACAGAAAAGCATATCATTTGTTAAATGGAGTGAGATGGAGTTCTGTTGACGTTGAAAGAAATCTGAGCATGTACTCAAGTCGCTGAAGGCCAACATGTAGGTGCAGCAAATGATTAAGAGAACAAATGATCTACAAGACTTTATAATGAGAAGGTTTAATTACAGGAGCAAGGTAATCTTAATGCAACTGTACGTGGCCTTGATCAGACTGCTTAAAGCATTTTGTACAGTTATGTCTCCCTAACTAAGAGGATATAGTTGCCGTTGAAATAATGGAGTGAAGGTGCAGTAGAAGGATTCCAGGTTTGACTATCTAAGGAGGGTGAGAAGACTGAAACTGTGTTCTTTAACGTTTGAAGAATGTAAACGATCCATTAAAAGTATACAAAATTCTTCAAGGGCTTGACAGGCTTCAAGCAAGGAGGATGTTTCCCCTGTCTGATGGCCCTATGATCGACATTTGAGAATGAGAACATTGTGGATTAACATGGAAGCATAGAAACATAGTGCAGGAGTATCCCCTTCGAGCCAACACCATCCATCTATCTATCTATATTACTAAAACTCTGGTCTTGACTGCTTTTGGCCCACTGTGCTGCGATTTCCGACAGCACGCCGCCATCTACGGCCGTCATTTTTGGCCACCTCGCTCAGAGCCCCCCTCCGCCTTACGGGTGCGGAGGATTTTTCCCATCGATGACAAATCAGAGAGATATTAATGTTTTTTAAAAATTCACCATTCTCTCTGCTGCCCCTGCTGGAGGGAAGGGGAGGGACTATAAAACCAGGAAGTGGTGTGCCTCACTCAATCTCTGCAAGATGGATGAAGTCAAGGGTCACGTCTCTGAGCTCTGAATAACACTGAACAAATGTCTACACAACTGAGTACACTTAATGTGGTTTGAAAATGAAAATATGGTTTGTTTGAAGTAAAAAGGCACTGCCTGCAAATGGTTGTTTGGGTGCTTTGGCTTGAAGTTGAAAGGCACTACTTAATGCAAATGGTGGCTTGGGTGCTTTGACTTGAAGTTGAAAGGCACTACTTACTGCAAATGGTGGCTTGGGAGCTTTGGTTTAAAGTTGAAAGGCACTAACTGCAAATGGTGGCTTGGGAGCTTTGGCTTGAAGTTGAAAGGCACTACTTATTGCAAATGGTGGCTTGGGTGTTTTGGCTTGAAGTTGAAAGGCACTACTTACTGCAAATGGTGGCTTGGGAGCTTGAAGTTGAAAGGCACTACTTACTGCAAATGGTGGCTTGGGTGTTTTGCTTGAAGTTGAAAGGCACTACTTACTGTACGTGGGGGCTTGGGTGCTTTGGCTTGAAGTTGAAAGGCACTACTTACTACAAATGGTGGCTTGGGTGCTTAGGCTTGAAGTTGAAAGGCACTACTTACTGCAAATGGTGGCATGACGTTGAAAGGCACTACTTACTGCAAATGGTGGCTTCGGTGCTTTGGCTTGAAGTTGAAGTGCACTATTTACTGCAAATGGTGGTTTGGGAGCTTTGGTTTAAAGTTGAAAGGCACTACTTACTGCAAATGGAGGCTTGGGAGCTTTGGCTTGAAGTTTAAAAAAATCACCATTCTCTCTGCTGCCCCTGCTGGAGGGAGGGGGAGGGACTATAAAACCAGGAAGTGGTGTGCCTCACTCAATCTCTGCAAGATGGATGAAGTCAAGGGTCACGTCTCTCTGAGCTCTGAATTACACTGAACAAATGTCTACACATCTGTGAGTACCCTTAATGTGGTTTGAAAATGAAAATATGGGTTGTTTGAAGTAAAAAGGCACTGCCTGCAAATGGTTGTTTGGGTGGTTTGACGAAGTTGAAAGGCACTACTTACTGCAAATGGTGGCTTGGGAGCTTTGGTTTAAAGTTGAAAGGCATTACCTATTGCAAATAGTGGCTTGGGAGCTTTGGCTTGAAGTTGAAAGGCACTACTTACTGCAAATGGTGGCTTGGGTGTTTTGGCTTGAAGTTGAAAGGTACTACTTACTGCAAATGGTGGCTTGGGAGCTTGAAGTTGAAAGGCACTACCTACAGCAAATGATGGCGGGTGTTTTGCTTGAAGTTGAAAGGCAGTACTTACTGCACATGGTGGCTTTGGTTCTTTGGCTTGAAGTTGAAAGGCACTACTTACTGCAAATAGTGGCGGGTGCTTTGCTTGAAATTAAAAGGCACTACTTACTGCAAATAGTGGCTTTGGAGCTTTGGCTTAAAGTTGAAAGGCACTACTTACTGCAAATGGTGGCATGAAGTTGAAAGGCACTACTTACTGCAACCTGCACACTGCTGAAAGTAGTATGAAACTGCACTTGAATTTGGTGGCCTTGGATCCAGCTTGAAGTGGTATGAAACTGCACTTGAATTCGGTGGCCTTCCACCCTGCTTGAAGTGGTTGGAAACTGCACTTGAATTCGGTGGCCTTACATTCTGCTCATAGTGGTAAGAAACTGCACTTGAATTTGGTGGCATTGCACCCTGCTTGAAATGGTAGGAACATGGATTTGAATTTGGTGGCCTTGCACCCTGCTTGAAATGGAATTTCAAGGAATAGTCATCAGTCAACTGCCAGCCCACCAGCCGTGAGTGAGCTGCCAGCAGATCAGGTTTGAGGGACTGAGCTGCCACCCCAAGAACCCATACCAGCACTCCAGAAAGCCCCCCACTGGCCACCAATATTGGAATTGGTGGAGAGGTGGAATATTGCGTCGGGGGACCAGCCCTCCCGTGTGAACATGGGACCCAACGGGTCCCACTTAGTCTAGTCATTCAATATATTCATAGCTGATCATCTAAAATATGTACTCCGCTCCTTCTTTTTCCCCATATACCTTGATTCCTTTAGCCCTATGAGCTAGATCTAACTCTCTTGAAAAACATCCAGTGAATTGGCTTCCACTGCCTTCTGTGGCAGAAAATTCCACAGATTCATAACTCTGGGTGAAGAAGTTTTTCCTCATCCCAGTCCTAAATGGCCTACCCCTTATTCTTAAACTGTGATCCCCGGTCTGGACTTCCCCCAACATCTGGAACATTTTTCCTGCAACTATCCTGTCCAATCCTTTAAGAATTTTATATGTTTGTATAAGATCCCCTCTCATCCTAAATTCCAGTGAATTGAAGCCCAGTCGACCCATTCTTTCATCGTATGTGAGTCCCACCATCCCGGGAATTAACCTGGTGAACCTATGCTGCACTCCCTCAATAGCAATAATGTTCTTCCTCAAGTTAGGAGACCAGAATTGCACACTATACTCCAGGTGCCGTCACACCAGGGCCCTGTACAACTGCAGTCGGACCTCTTTGCTCCTAAACTCGAGTCCTCGCAATGAAGGCCAACATGCCATTAGCTTTCTTCACTGCCTGCTTTACCTGCATGCTTACTTTCAGTGACTGATGTAGAAGCACACCCAGGTCTCGTTGCACCTCCCCTTTTCCTAATCTGACACCAAATAATCAGCATTTCTGTTCTTGCCACCAAAGTGAATAACCTCACATTTATCCACATTATACCGCATATGTCATGCATCTGCCCACTCACCCAACCTATCCAAGTCGCCCTGCAGCCTCATCGCAGCTCACACTGTCACCCAGTTTTGTCATCCGCAAACCTGGAGATGTCACATTTAATTTCCTCGTCTAAATCGTTAATATATATTGTAAATAACTGGGTTCCCAGCACCAAGCCTTGCGGCACCCCACTAGTCACTGTCTGTCATCCTGAAAAGGACCTGTTAATTCCTACTCTTTGCTTCCTGTCTGCCAAACATTTTGCTATCCATGTCATTACCCTACCCCTAATACCATGTGCTCTAACTTTGCACGCTAATCTCTTGTGTGGGACCTTGAAAACGGCTTTTTCAAAGTCCAATTACACCACATCCACTGGCTCTCCCTTATCCATTCAACTTGTTACATCCTCAAAAAATTCCAGAAGCTTTTACTCAGTTTTTATGTTCCCCGCAAACTGTATTTCATGCTCTTTTCTCCTCCTCTTAATTAACTCCTTTGTCCTCCTCTGGGTTCTAAATTTCTACCAGTCCTCCGGTTTGCTGCTTCCTCTGGCCAATTTATATGCCATTTCCTTGGATTTAACACTGTCCTTTCAAGAGAGAGCTAGATAGGGCTCTTAAAAATAGCAGAGTCAGGGGATATGGGGAGAAGGCAGGAACGGGGTACTGATTGGGGATGATCAGCCATGATCACATTGAATGGCCGAATGGGCTCGAAGGGCCGAATGGCCTACTTGTGCACCTATTGTCCTTGATTTCCCTCTTTAGGTAGCCAAGAAGATAAGCTAGCCAAGAATATAAAGCAGGATAGTAAAAGCTTATTTCGGTATGTGAAGAGGAAAAAATTAGTTAAGACCAAAGTTGGACCCTTGAAGACCGAAAAAGGTGAATTTATTATGGGGAACAAGGACATGGCAGATGAGTTGAACAGGTACTTTGGATCTGTCTTCACTAAGGAGGACACAACCAATCTTCCTGATATAGTAGTGGCCAGAGGATCTGGGGTGACAGGAACTGAAGGAAATCCACATTAGGCAGGAAATGGTGTTGGATAGACTGATGGGACTGAAGGCTGATAAATCCACAGGGCCTGATGGTCTGCATCCCAGGGTACTTAAGGAAGTGGCTCTAGAAATCGTGGATGCATTGGTGATAATTTTCCAATGTTCTATAGACTCGGGATCAGTTCCTGTGGATTGGAGGGTAGCTAATGTTATCCCACTTTTTAAGAAAGGCGGGAGCGAGAAAATGGGGAATTTTAGACCAGTTAGCCTGACATCGGTGGTGGGGAAGATGCTGGAGTCAATTATAAAAGATGAGATAGCCGCTCATTTGGATAGCAGTAACAGGATCAGTCTGAGTCAGCATGGATTTACGAAGGGGAAATCATGCTTGACTAATCTGGATTTTTTGAAGATGTAACCACGAAAATGGACAAGGAAGAGCCAGTAGATGTAGTGTACCTGGACTTTCAGAAAGCATTTGATAAGGTCCCACATAGGAGGTTATTTTGCAAAATTAGGGCACATGGTATTGGGGGTAGAGTGTGGACATGGATAGAGAAGTGGTTGGCAGACAGGAAACAGAGTAGGGATTAACGGGTCCCTTTCAGAATGGCAGTCCGTGACTAGTGGGGTACCGCAAGGCTCGGTGCTGGGACCGCAGCTATTTACAATATACATCAATGGTTTGGATGAAGGGATACAAAGTAACATTAGCAAATTTGCAGATGACACAAAGATGGGTGGCAGTGTGACTGAGGAGGATGCTATGAGAATGCAGGGTGACTTGAACAGGTTGGGGGAGTGGGCACATGCATGGCAGATGAAGTTTAATGTGGATAAATGTGAGGTTATCCACTTTGGTAGCAAAAACGGGAAGGCAGATTACTAACTAAATGCCGTCAAGTTGGGGAAAAGGAGAAGTACAACGGGATCTAGGGGTCCTTGTACATCATTCTATGAAAATAAGCATGCAGGTACAGCAGGCAGTGAAGAAAGCGAATGGCATGTTGGCCTTTATAACAAGAGGAATCAAATATAGGAGCAAAGAGGTCCTTCTGCAGTTGTACAGACCCCTAGTAAGACCACACCTGGAGTACTGTGTGCAGTTTTGGTCCCCTAACTGGAGGAAGGACATTCTTGCTATTGAGGGAGTGCAGCATAGGTTTACAAGGTTAATTCCCGGAATGGCGGGACTGTCATATGCTGAGAGAATGGAGCAACTGGGCTTGTACACTCAAGTTTAGAAGGATGAGAGGGAATCTCATTGAAACATATAAAATTGTTAAGGGCTTAGACACACAAGAGGCAGGAAACATGCTCACGATGTTTGGAGAGTCAGAACCAGCGGCCACAGTTTAAGAATAAGGAGTAAGCCATTTAGAACGGAGACGAGGAAACACTTTTTCTCACAGAGAGTGGTGAGTGTGGAATTCTCTGCCTCAGAGGGCGGTGGAGGCAGGTTCTCTGGATGCTTTCAAGGGAGCTAGATAGGGCTTAAAAATAGCGGAGTCAGGGGATATGGGGAGAAGGCAGGAACGGGGTACTGATTGGGGATGATCAGCCATGATCACATTGAATGGCGGTGCTGGCTCGAAGGGCCAAATGGCCTACTCCTGCACCTATTGTCTTTAGCCACAGTTGTGCCGCCTTTTCCACTTTATGTTTTCGCCAGACAGGGATGAACAATTTTTGGAGTTCATCCATGCAGTCTTTAAATCTTTCCCATTGCATCTCTATTGTCCACTCTTGAAGTATAATTTGCCAGTCTATCCCAGCCGATCCCGTCTCATACCTCCACACCTTCATAGTCTCCTTTCTTTACCTCATACCTCATAGTCTCCTTTCTATAAGTTCAGGACCCTAGTCTCTGAATTATCTGTATCACTTTCCATCCTAATGCAGAATTCCACCATATTATGGTCACTGTTGCCCAAGAGGCATTGCACAACAAGATCACTAACTGATACTTCTTCATTACACTATGCCCAGTCTAGGATGGCCTCTCGTCGATTCATCTACGTATTGGTATAAAAAACCATCCCGTATACATTCCAGGATGTGACGGAGATTTGGAAACCTTGGGCAAATTGAATTGTTACTTTCTTTATTTTTATTTTTTACTCCTTGAGCGTGAGAAATTCTATGTCCCGCCAGCCTTCTTTCAAAATTTAGCAACTCAAAATGTGGGTGTGTCTTCGACGCAGGGGGATACGGTACTTTATTAAGAGATATGGCTTTTGAAGACTTTATAAAAGTCGACTGACAGCTTACGGTGAGGAGAACAATCTGCGCATGAGCAGTTTAAAAAAAATTTAAAGCCGACTTACTGCCTACCCTGAGTAATTACTCACGGCACGTGCCTGCCCTGTTCCTACCCTCACTAGCACGAGGTGCTGGAAGCAACCCAGAGATAACCACCCTTGAAGTTTGAGATTGAGATGGGATTTTTTTAAAAAATTATTGTGCTAATGAACCTTTGGATTTCTCGACTCCAGAGGATTGTAAAGGCTTGGTTATTGTATCATTAAGAAGATAATTTGATAGATTTCTGGACATTTTAGGGAGTAAAGCAAGTGCTGGAGAGTGAAGTTAAGATAGAACTGCAAGGATGCTGATGAAATGTGGCACAGGGTTAAGGGGCTATTTATCTGTGGGCAGGAACTACAGGTGCTGGTTTAAACCGAAAATTAGACACGCAAAGCCAGAGTAATTCAGTGGATCAGATGGCATCTCTGGGGGAAAAAAGGAATGGGTGATGTTTTGGGTCGAGACCCTTCTTCAGTCTGAGAGTCAGGGGAAAAGTAAACTAGAGATGTATCTCTACATCTCTCTATATATCATCTATATCTCTTTTTTCCCTTTCCCCTGAGTCTCGGTCTGAAGAAGGGTCTCAAATCGAAACGTCACCTATTCTTTTTCTCCAGAGATGCTGTCTGACCCGTTGAGTTACCCAAGGTTTTGATGTCTATCTTTGGCCTATTGACCTGGTCCTTTTTTTCTATGGTTGCGTTTTCTTATAGATGGTATCAGTTAAGCAAAATGTTTTAAAAAAGAAAATCATTATTCATCTTGAAATTTTGAAAACATTACACATTTGCTATCTAGTTTGTAATTCCCTTGTTGAAATAACCTATTGTTTGTATCCTAATTTTATAATATTAGCCCTGAACAGTTTTGAAACTATTTTATTTTTTAGGAAACTCAAACAGAACTGGTAATGTTGATTCTACTGCGCCTGGTGGAAGATGTGGTAACTTTTCAGACTATACCCGCTCAGAGGCGCAAGGATATTCAGCACGCACTGACTCAAAATATGATGCAGCTCTTCAGTTTTCTTTTGGATATCTTGCAGGAACACACTCAGAATTACAAACAACTGGTAAATGCTGCATTTTTATTTACGGCTGCTAATCTTGCAAAATGAAGCTCAAAAGTTGTCTTCTAGAATATTAAAGTTTGCTGAATGGTATAATGCAATGGCACGAGTTGATATTTCCAGTTAATGAATGTCAACAAGGCTAGGAGTTTGTTTCAGCTCACTGGAGGAAGGCAGGATAACCTAATGACTAACTGATAGCAGGCGGACATCTACAGAGACGTCTCAGTTCAAGTACACAGGTTACTAAAATGTCATGGACAGATGTAGAAAATAATTGAAGGAGCTAGTGGACTCCTGGACTTGGTTTTAGAGGTTAATGTTCAAAAGGTTGAAGTTATACCACAGTTTTGAAAACCCTGGGTAGTCCATACCTGGAGTACTTTCAGCAGTTCTGGGCACTGCATTTTTGGCGAATTTTGGTGATGTTCTTGGAGGGAGTGGTTTCAGATATGGCAGAGTAGTTCTTGGGCTCCAAATGTTAATTTGTGAGGTGAGATTATGTAAATTAGGTTACGGGATGGCTTGATTCAAGTGTTACCCATTCTGGTGTGTAGAGGTGGGTGGTCCACAAATGTTGGAAGAAGTCTTCTTGGGGAAAGTCTTCTGCATGCAATGGTTGGTATACTCTATGACACTTCCTGTTAAATATAGTTGAGAGGGGTCTTTGTTAATTTCAGTTTGATGGATTTTTGTCTATTTGAAGTACCTGGAGATGTCTGGTGAAGGAGTAGATCCAATAATTGTCACAGTCGTCATAATCACATTAAGTATTGGATCAGACGGGGTAGTAAATGATGTGTTTATATTGTGATTATTTTGTAATTACTGTGAGATTTACTGGAAAATTAATGGCTTTGGGTATAAATAGGATTTGACTACCTATGTCACATTTTGTGAATGAACATTTTGTTGATTGTTGTTCCACTTCTTCCATGGTGTGGAGAAAACCTCTGAAAATTCTTGTTTGGGGCTGCCTCTTGGACAAAATACCTAGTTATCATGGTATTGACATGTGCCTTTGGAGGAGGATAAGGACAAACTTTAGTCAAGATATTCTTCCGCTCAATGTTAGATGCTTATATGGTTGGCTGACCAGTTTATTTACTGGCCCATGGCTTTTCTGGTAAATAGTCACGTGCCTAGACATTTTAATAGTGAATTGTCAGTCTGCTTTTATTGTGCATGGTTGTGGATATTTTGCCAATTCTTTAGCTGATTCCTTTGATTTTCCCAATATCTGCATATATGTGACCTGTTTATTGAGCCACTGTTTTTGATTTATATGCATTATAACTGCTTTGTCTAATATTTTGCTTTCAATTTCTTTCAGAAAGCAGATACTACTCAAGAAAATAAGGTAGGTTTTCTTTTACATTATTTCTTGTTTTATTCACTGTCCTACATGTAACATAGAAACGTAGAAAATGGGTGAAAGGTAGGCCATTGGGCCCTTCGAGCCAGCACCGCCATTCAATATGATCATGGCTGATCATCCAAAATCAGTACCCTGTTCCTCCTTTTTCCCCATATCTCTTGATTCCGTTGGCCCCAAGAGCTAAATCTATCTCTCTCTTGAAAACATCCAGTGAATTGGCCACCACTGCCTTCTGTGGCAGAGAATTCCACAGATTGTAACACAAGATGGTGTGGAGAAACCGACCACAGGGAACCACAGGTGTTTCACAGATGTAACACCAGAATAATAAAACTCAACATTTCTCTGAATAATAGCCCTGCAATTGGTTTTCCTGTGGTTGCAAAGTGTTTCGAAGGCTTGGTTTTAAGATTCCATTAAACAAAAACAAATGCTGGAAATACTCAGCAGATTAGGCTGCATGAGTGGGAAGAGAAAATTATTTAATGTTTCAGGCCGAAGACACTTCATCAGGCATCCATATTTCCAACATTTAAGATAGACACACAATGCTGGAGTAAATCAGTGGGTCAGGCAGCATCTCTGGAGAAAATAAATAGGTGATGTTTTAGGTGGAAACCCTTCTTCAGATTGAATCAGGGGAGGGCGAAACAGTTTCCCTTTCCCCTGCGTCTGAAGGGTCTCGACCCAAAATGTCACCTATTCCTTATCTCTAGAAATGTTGCCTGACCCGCTGAGTTACTCCAGCATTTTGTGTATCTTCAGTGTAAACCAGCATCTGCAGTTCCTTCGTACACATTTCCAGTATTTTCTGTTTTCATGTAGATTTGGATATTTTCAGCATTTTCATGTTAAAGAAGCCTTGATTTTTATTTTGACTCCTAAAACTTATTGAAAGGAACATTGGTAAATATCTTAGTTCTTTCATCCATTGTGGTGCTATGTATGTGTAATGCTGTATCCCGCACTCTTGAAAGATCTTTTAAATATTGCATATGTTTAGTAGTCTTTGAGTTCATTTTCAAAATCTTTGTCCCCTTTTAGGCTAAGGCACACTGTCGTGTTGCAATAGCAACACTTAGTACCCTGGCTGGATATGTCGACTGGGTTGCTTTGCACCACATCACAGCTGATAGCTGCAAGCTACTTGAAGTGCTGTGTATGTTATTAACGGAACCAGAATTGCAACTAGAGGCTGCAGAGTGTCTGCTTATTGCCATAAGCAGAAAGGTAATATCGTCTGGCAAAAGTTAATTTTGAAAATTAACGTTTTGATTTGGGTACTTCGGGAGCTTTTCTTTTCTGGGAGGTCAAATGCGAGAGGAAACTGTTGGTATATATTTTTTGTTATTGCCATGCATACCAAGAAACGGTGAAAATCAGTGTTGTGTGTTATCCAGTCAAATCATCCTATTACATGCCAGTCTGAAGAAGGGTTTTGACTCAATGTCATGTATTCCTTTTCTCCAGAGATGCTGTCTGACCTGCTGAGTTACTCCAGCATTTTGTTTAAGAAGGAACTGCAGATGCTGGAATAATCGAAGGTAGACAAAAATGCTGAAGACTAAGGTAGACACAAATGCTGGAGATTTGACCAGCATTTTGTGTTTATCTTTGGTGTAAACCAACATCTGCAGTTCCCCCCTACACATACCATTACATGAGTACAATCAAACCATGCACATGTATAACGGGTAGTGCAAAGTGAAGAAGACCAGCATGCACAATATAGTGATGCAACATAACAATGTTACAGCTACAGAGAGAGTGCAGATTAAAAATGCGCAAGGGCTGCATTGATACAAATTGGGAGATTGGGACTACATCTTTGGCTTCTGAGGTCCATTGAATAGTCAGATAACACCAGGGAAGAAGCTGTTTCTGAATCTGGTGGTATGTGCTTTCAAGTTTTTGTATCTTTTGCCTGACAAGAGAGGGGAGAAGTGGAATGACCGGGATGTAAGTGATCCTTGATTATGTTGGCTGCTTTCTAGAGCCTGTAGTGTTAATTGTGTTCCGGGGGGGGGGGGTGATAGGGAAGACGTTGGTTTGTTTGATAGATTGGGCTGTATCCACGACTTGCACTTTCTTGCTCACCACATTGAAGCACCCTCACAGGATTTCTTCTATGGAAATTGGCAAGAGAAGTTGGACACATGCTGACTTTCTTTAGTCATCTGAGGAAGAAGATGTGTTGGTATGCTTTCCTGTCCATTGTGTCATTGTGGGTTGCGGCAGGAAATATTGGTGATATTTACACTCGGAATCGTGCAGTTCTTGATCATTTCCACTTCAGCATCATTGATGCGGAATGTACACCAACCCCTATCAATGAAGTCAACGATTAGGTTTGGTTACCCTGGGACTAACTACACACTTGAAATATTGTGTTCATTTCTGGTTGTTGCACTAGAGGAGGTTGTGTAGGCTTTGGAAGGGCGCTGAAGTGTTTCACCAGATTGTTGCCTAAATTGACAATAGGTGCAGGAGCAGGCCATTTGGCCCTTCGAGCCAGCACTGCCATTCAATGTGATCATGGCTGATCATCCCCAATCAGTACCCCGTTCCCGCCTTCTCCCCACATCCCCTGACTCCGCTATTTTTAAGAGCCCTATCTAGCTCTCTCTTGAAAGCATCCAGAGAACCTGCCTCCACCGCCATCTGAGGCAGAGAATTCCACAGACTCACCACTCTCTGTGAGAAAAAGTGTTTCCTCGTCTCCGTTCTAAATGGCTTACTCCTTATTCTTAAACTGTGGCCCCTAGTTCTGGACTCCCCCAACATCGGGTACATGTTTCCTGCCTCTAGTGTGTCCAAGCCCTTAACAATCTTACACGTTTCAATGAGATCACCTCTCATCCTTCTAAACTCCAGAGTGTACAAGCCCAGCTGCTCCATTCTCTCAGCATATGACAGTCCCGCCATCCCGGGAATTAACCTTGTAAACCTACGCTGCACTCCCTCAATAGCAAGAATGTCCTTCCTCCAGTTAGGGGACCAAAACTGCACACAGTACTCCAGGTGTGGTCTTACTAGGGGTCTGTACAACTGCAGAAGGACCTCTTTGCTCCTATATTCGATTCCTCTTGTTATAAAGGCCAACATGCCATTCGCTTTCTTCACTGCCTGCTGTATCTGCATGCTTACTTTCATAGACTGATATACAAGGACCCCCAGATCCCATTGTACTTTTCCTTTTCCCAACTTGACGCCATTTAGATAGTAATCTGCCATCCTGTCTTTGCTACCAAAGTGGATAACCTCACATTTATCCACATTAAACTGCATCTGCCATGCATCTGCCCACTCTCCCAACCTGTCCAAGTCACCCTGCATTCTCATAGCATCCTCCTCACAGTCACACTGCCACCCAGCTTTGTGTCGTCTGCAAATTTGCTAATGTTACTTTGAATCCCTTCATCCAAATCATTGATGTATATTGTAAACAGCTGCGGTCCCAGCACCGAGCCTTGCGGTACCCCACTGGTCACTTCCTGCCATTCTGAAAGGGACCCGTAAATCCCTACTCTTTGTTTCCTGTCTGCCAATCACTTCTCTGTCCATGTCAGCACTCTACCCCCAATACCATGTGCCCTAAATTTGCCCACTAATCTCCTATGTGGGACCTATCAAATGCCTTCTGAAAGTCCAAGTACACTACATCCACTGGCTCTCCCTTGTCCATTTTCCGAGTTACATCTTCAAAAAATTCCAGAAGATTAGTCAAGCATGATTTCCCCTTCGTAAATCCATGCTGACTCGGACCGATCCTGGAATGTAAATTGGAATGTAAAAGTTTCAAAGGTCTTTAATTGTCAAGTGTACCACTTAAGGTACAGTGATACCCTACAGCCATATTAAAAAAGGCAACAAGGCACACAACTATATAAAAGTTAACATAAACATCCACCACAGCGGATTCCCCACATTCCTCACTGTGATGGAAGGCAATAACGTCTATCTTCTTCCCTCATTTTTTCCCGTGGTCGAAGCTCCCGCCACTGGCGGTCGAAGCTCCTGCAGCCGGTGGTCGAAGCTCTCGCGTCGGGGCGGGAGAAGCTCACTTGGAGCTCCCGAAGTCGGTCTCTGACCAGAGACCGCGAGCTTCACAATGTTAATTAGCTATAAAGAGAGGTTGTACAAACTGGGATTGCTTTCTTTAGAGCATCAAAGGGTGAGGGGTGACCTGGTAGAGATGTATCAAAGTATGGGAGGCATAGATAGGGTAAATTAGTCTTTTTTTTTTCTCCCGGGGTGGAAATATTAAGTATTGGAGAGCATGGTTGCTGGAACACACTGCTGCGGAAGGTGATAGAAGCAGATAGGACATCAACATTTAAGAGGCCTTTCGACAACACATGAACAGGTTGGGAATAGAGGGATGAGAACCTTGTGTGGGCACATGGGATTCATTAGTTTAGCCTCAGGGTTAGTATCGATACTGTGGGCGTCAGGGCCTGTCCTTTGCTGTACTGTTCTGTTTTTTTCGGGATGTTACCTGGAGTTTTTTTTAATGATTTTTGTTTTTTTCCACCTGGATAAAATTAAAGTGGTAATGGATTCATGATGTTTTTGAATGGAGTGCACTATGAAAAACTTTGCTGTACTTGTGCACAATAAGTATTTTGGCCACAATACTTGACTGTATCCAGTTAACTTAGTTTGGCAAAATTAAATCTCACTTTTGAGGTTACCACAGTCAAATATGTCTTAAGTACCTATAGCTATTTGTACTGCTTTTTTTATAAGGGACTTCTTCATTTGATTGGCTTTCTTTCCTGGGTTGTATTTACTGTGTATGGTAGATGGTGTAACTGTAAAACTCTAAACCCATATTTACTCACCAGTGTTTTCCACATTTGCTAGGGCAAGCTAGAAGATCGGAAACCTCTCCTCGTCCTTTTCAGTGATGCTGCCATGCACTGTATTTTATCAGCTGCACAGTAAGTGTTTTGTGAGAAGTATCGTAATATAAATTATGATTTAAATGGGTATATAATTTTCTTCAGAATTGGCATTTTAAATTTCAAAATTCTTAGTTCCTAGACTTGTTTAGATGATAAAATAATATGAAACAAACAACATGGTGACATATTTGGCGATGAAGTGCGAAGCAGAGTTTAACTAGAGATAATTTTGAAAGAATTTGGATTTAGGAGCTCTTATAAATAAATAGTTTACTTGATGCAAGGGTTGGGATTGTCATGGGGCCATGATGAAAAGTAAAAATTGAAATATTTCTTGGAGAAAATACAACTACATGATTCATAAATCAAGAGCAGGCCATAATATGCTTAAAGCAAATTTTTGCAATGTATTTTCAGCAGGTTAGGTTTAAAGATTAGCTGAGAGATACAGCGCAGAAACAGGCTCCTTGGCCCATTGAGTCCGCGCCGACCAGCGATCCCCGCACACTGACTATCCTACATGCATTTGGGACAATTTACAATTTTACCAAGCCAATTAACTTACAAACCTGAGTGTAGGAAAAACCGGTGCTCCTGGAGAAAACCCTCGCAGGTCACGGGGAGAACATACAAACTCCTTACTGGCAGCACACATAGTCCGGATGGAACCTGGGTCTCTGGCGCTATAAGGCAGCAACTCTCCCGCTGTTTGACTGTTGCCGCCCTGTGACAAATAAGTGAAATGGGTTTATACAGCAAAAGAAAATTCATGTCTTTGTTTTGTGAAAGAATGCAAGCATTATGATATTTTTAAAGTCTGGGTTACGGAGCATGTCCTTTAAGGTTACAGGGCAAATTTCATAAGCTGGTTACGAAAGCTAGGTGGGATACTTGGCATTTGTTAATGGGATCACTTAATTGAGGGGGGAAATGAAAATTATTTAGACAGGTTACCAAATTTTTGAGGTTTCGGAGATCTAAAAGGAATATTCTCGGTCAATGACCTGGACTGTTAACTCTGTTTTTCTCTTGACAAATATTACGTGATCTGAGTATCAGGCTATATTGGGAACAAGGGAATTCATCCATGTGCTATCTGTTGACTGGGATTATTTTCTTTGGGTCAGAAAATGTTAAAGGGAAATATTAATGTAAAATTGAGAAGTTTATTGAGAATTTTCTCTGTAAATTGAAGGTCAAAGACGAAAATATTTAACAAACAAACCAGGCAGAACATGACAGACTACTTCAAAAAGAATGCACTGATAGAAAGACTGGTGGAATTGTATCCTATGATAACCAGCAAAAAAGCAATTAACCTGATTAATTAGAAATTGTGTTGTGTAATTAAGTTGAAATCTCCTTCAAAGATTAATCTGAGACTCAAGGAGCCAAATGGTTTCCTTCAAATACTGTTCTTTGAGATTATCCATTTTGGAAAGATTCAACGTTTTATTCTTGCAGGACAGCTCATGGAGCAGGGCTTGTGGAACAACACTACATGTTTCTTAAAAGACTTTGTCAAGTACTTACTGCCTTGGGAGGACAGCTGACTGCACTGTGGGTACGTTGAACACGAGTGCCACCTTTGCGTTTTCGTGGTAACTTCATGCTAACCACTGTTTACAGTACAGGTGCACAACCTTTTATCCGGAGTTCCGGAAACCGAAAAGCTCCGAAAACCGGACATTTTTTCCAGGATGTCGTCTGCACACCAAAGCTCGCGTTTGGCGCCAAACTTGACCCGAAACGACCCACGGTCAACCCAGGTCTGTACTACTGTAGCGGCTGCCTCCTCCCCGGAGACCGGGGAGACACTTAAACATCTGTAAATCATTGCTTAAATGTTAGTCAGTTAGTTTGGAGGGCTTTTATGTGAAGGGGAGGGGGGGGTGGGTGAAGGGGGAAACTTTAATTCTTAGTCCCCTACCTGGTCGGAGAGGTGGGGAGCGGGCAATGCCTTACCGGGTCACCGTGCAGTAAGCTCCGGAGCGCTGTGGCCGCCGACTCACAACATCGCGGAGCTGGGGCTGCGGGCGTACGACCGCGGGCGGCGCCGGTTGTAGCTCCGACCCCGGCAACTCTACCCCTGGCTGCGCGGCGCTCCAAATCCAGCGCGGCCCGCGGCCCGCGGCCGGACGCCCGCAGCCCCAGCTCCGCGATGTGTGTCGGTGGCCACAGCGCTCCGGAGCTTACCGCACGGCGACCCGGTAAGGCATTGCCCGCTCCCCGCTGGTATCCCAGCGCTGCGACGCCGCCGACTCCCAACATCGCGGAGCTGGGGCTGCGGGCGTCCGGCCGTGGGCGGCGCTGGATTTGGAGCGCCGCGCAGCCAGGGGTAGAGTTGCCGGGGTCGGAGCTCCAACCGGCGCCGCCCGCGGCCGGACGCCCGCAGCCCCAGCTCCGCGATGTTGGGAGTCGGCAGCCACAGCGCTCCGGAGCTTACTGCACGGCGACCCGGTAAGGCATTGCCCGCTCCCCGCCTCTCCGACCAGGTAGGGGACTAAGAATTAAAGTTTCTCCCTTCACCCCCCCCCCCACCACATAAAATCCCTCCAAACTAACTGACTAACATTTAAGCAATGATTTACAATGATTCCCCGGTCTCCGGGGAGGAGGCAGCCGCTCCAGACTTTTCAAGCCGCCCGCGCTACCTACCTAATCTACGCTAAAAATCTTCCATTCGGAAATCCGAAAAATTCCGAAATCCGAGTAGTGTCTGGTCCCAAGGCTTTCGGATAAAAGGTTGTGCACCTGTATTGATAAATAGCCATAGTATTGTCTCTGGCTATTCCTGATGCACTACAAATGCGAACTAAACTTCTAACTATGAACTGTCATGGTTGCACTTGGGCTTTGGGCTTTTTGTTTTGTTTTGCACTAATATTGGAATATTGGGTTTTTATTTTTTGAAGCAGTATAAAACGCATACAGCATGCCTGCATCGGCCGTGGCATTGAGTGAAAAGTTGCAAAGCTATGTTGTAGCTGTGTAATATTTTGGTGACCCTCATTTGGACTATTGTGTGTAATTTTAGTTAAAGCATTATAGGAGGAATGTGGAGGCTTTGGACAGTGCAGAAGATGTTCATTCAGATATTGCTTTTCGAGTCTTACTGTCTCCGACTACATTTTATCTCTGCTTTGTTGTTGCCTTTTCCCAACTAACAATGATCTATTCTACATTTTCCTTGGCTCCATTCACTTTGTCCTGTTTTCACACCTTACACTTCCTTATCTATACACTTCCTTATCTATGTACCTCCCACTCCCCTGACATCAGTCTGAAGAAGGGTCTGGACCAGAAATGTCACCCATTCCTTCTCTCCAGAGATGCTGCATATCTTGCTGAGTTATTCCAGCATGTTGTGTCTATCTAGCCTTATTTGCCTCTTTCCTTCCAATCATCCAAGGACCCAAAAAGTCCTGGCAGGTGATGCAGCAATATGCTTGCATTTTTTCCAGTTTTGGTGCACATGGTGTGGTCTCCTGCAGACTGAGGGATGCAAATAAATATCAGCGATTGATTCAGAATGAATGCCTGCTTTGCAGATCATCTCCCTGACTCTCAGTCTGAAGAAGGGTCTCGACCCGAAATGTCACCCATTCCTTCTCTCCAGAGATCCTACCTGTCCTGCTGAGTTACTCCAGCATTTTGTGTTTACCTCTATTCAGTTTTCAATTTGAGCTTCTAGTTGCTAGTCACTTGAATTCCCCTGTTCCCATTCTGTCTAAGCTTGAGGTGCATTATCTTCAGTTTGGGCAAGTTGTAGCCTTGGGGCCTCAGTATTGAATTTAACAAATTTGGGTAACGAACATTTATTTTCATTGAAATACATTATTAAAGTATTAATTACAGGAGATTTAGAGAATTGTACTGCAAGTGCAAAATCAGCTTTATTTTGTCAGAGATAAATCATAATGAATAAATATTTTCATTTTTAGGAGAATGCAAAATGCAATGGGGTAAAGAAAATTTTGTTGCAGTTTATTTGCATTGCTGAAAAGTTTTTGTATTTAAAAAAAAAAAAAGAGAATTAATACCACTGAGCTACCCAGGCTACTGAACAGAAATGTTTTGGAATAAATGAGTTATTTACAGTTGATAAGATATAATCATTAAAATGTTGTGATCCTTGTGATTCTGTGGCCTCAGCTATTTTCAAGCTAAATTTATAACTTGCCTTAGGAAAATCAAAGATGTTTTTTGAACACTTATCCCAGTCTTGAATTGACTGACCTTTTGTTTTTCCAGGGTAGTGATAAAGATGTCTGCCAGCCTCCTAATTTCAACAAATATTTACAAGCATTCTTGGCATTCACTAATCACCCCAGTCAGGTAATTCTTCTGTGTATGGTACAGATATTTTGTGGTAATGTATCTTCAATTTACATGGTGGCTCTTGACCAAAGATGATTGCAGAGCTGCTGCAAACTGTCTAATATTTTTGGTACTTGTATATAGTGTCTGCCTTTTGCTTATTCTCTAAAATGTGAAATTCATTTGTTCCGGGTTAATGCATAGTAGGAATGAGTTATTTGCATAAATTGTCTGGCTTTGATGGCAAAGCGAGAACAAATTGTGGCCTAAGAATTAACCATGAATTTTCATTTTTCTTTTGTCTAGTATTTAAGATCTTCAACCCAGATAGCTTGGTGCTCATTTTTAAGATATGAGCACGTCTCCAAGGATCCTGTTTTGCTGGACGTTATCCCACAATTGTTACATGCAACAATGGCAAACCTTCTGAAGGTATGCGTGGTTGTGCGTTTACTCTTTTTTAATATGATATCTTCCCCCTGAGTGTATTGGGAAAACTTGTTTTGTTTGGGGTTATCACTTATGTAGTAGAAACATGATTTGTGGCAAATTTTTGAGGCAGGAAGCTAATTTCCCCTCTGAGCTTGGAATATACTGAAGCAATGAGGTCACTGTGGGAGCTGGAGATTCTATCTTGTGCGGAGTAGGAGGTGCCTGGTGGATAGCTTGTGAGGTGTTGCCATGTAAACTGGGCTTCCATCTGCACTTGATGTGTGGACTAAAAATTCTGAATGTAGAAATGTTCTGAATGCAATTTTAAATGTTTATTCTCCATCCACCTCCACTTGAGCAGTCATAGAGTCATACAGCTTGGAAGCAGGCCCCATGGCCCAACTTGCACAAGCTGACTGCCATGCCCCAGCTACAATCGTCTCACCTGCCTGCTTTTGGTCCACATCCCACTAAACCTACCCAATCCATATTGCTGTCTAAATGTTTCTTAAAGTTATAGCACCTGCTAAATGTTGCGATAGTACCTGCACAGGCATGCATAAGTCAGTGAGTGTAAGCATTTTTTTCAGCTCAGCATACCAAAGTGGACACTAATCTATTGCATGACATTGGTGTCAGATATGCAAACTAAGTGACTTGTCCTGTGGAGCTGACTCGTGCCATTGTGTGCTTCAGTGAACAAATTGATAATGCTTTTTGAACTTTGCCTCGGAATATGTACAAATGCAAGTAACTCACCATACCACAGGTTGATATAGATTACTGTGTCGATCCAGCTTCTGGCATTGGGTCAGTGCAGATTGAATCGTCTCTCATTAGATTAGTCAAGTCAACAGAGAAGTTTGTCGACAGTGATGCGCTGTATTGTGATGATTATAAATTAGGAGAGAATGACAAAGCAATTACTTCACTACTTTGGTTCTCTTATTTAAAAAAAGAATATACTTGCATAGGAGGTAACCAACCAATTTACTGGGCTAATCTCTGGCATGAAAATGTTTGCCCTATGAGTGGCTAAAGAAATTAGATCTATATTCTGTGGAGTTTAGAAAAAATGGAGTGTGAAATGTGCAAGTTCCTGAGGAACATGACAGGGTAGATATCGAGGTATTTTCACCAGTTGGAGTAATCCAACTGTGGGAGCTGGAGATTCTATCTTGCGCGGAGTAGGAGGTGCCTGGTGGATAGCTTGTGACATAATTTAAAGGAGAAGGCAGGAACGGGGTACTGATTGTGGATGATCAGCCATGATCACATTGAATGGCGGTGCTGGCTCGAGGGGCCAAATGGCCTACTCCTGCACCTATTGTCTATTGTATATTGTTTGTCATCATGAAGCAAGCACAAGATGGAGGTAGACCATTGCCTGAGAGCAAACAAAATATTAAAGTCACATTTTCTGTTGCACAGTCGGATATTGGAATTTAACACAGAGCACAAAATTTTGGTTGCAATGTTTTATATTGGGTATTTATGAAGTGTGGATTGTTTCATACCTTCAAGGGTTATTTAAAGTTGAATCTTCCATTCACAAGCTTTTACATGCCAATCAGAAGTATGGAATTCCCATACCAAACTGAAAAATGGATCTGTAATACTATTATGCTCCCTGTCAGAGCCTTGCTGGGAATTATGAAGGTGCTTTGTGATTGAACTAAAATTATGATAATATGTCAATTTCTGGTTGGCTGTAGTTTACCGAATAATTACCAATAAAGGGATTGTCTGAATTTTACGAATAATTACCAATAAAGGGATTGTCTGAATTTTCAGTTTTTTGTTTCAATTCCATCAAAATTTGTGTGGGAATTCAGTGGAAGAAATTGTATGGAGTTGTTTAAACTTATCCTGTCTTTTAATTAGGTTGGTTTTCCTTCCAAGAGTGACAGCCCAAGCTGTGAATATTCCCGTGTAGATTTTGACAACGATGAGGATTTCAATGCATTTTTCAATTGTAAGTAGTAATACCTTTTAACAAAACTATAATGTGATTCTAGTTTTCTTCCTAAACTGTTTGTTATTGAACATTTTCCACAAATCCTTTGCTTCTACCTTGGTGTACAATGGAATTAGCAATTTGCCTCTAAGTAAGAATGAGATTTGATTATCGTATTGGTATTTGTCAATTTGCTTAGCATGCATACAGAGCATGAGCCTTTGGTCCAGCTAGCCACTTGAAGCAATTTCAATTTGATAGTGATAGAAATGTTTATGTGACTTGTGTTTTGCAGCATTCAGAGCTCAACAAGGAGAAACCATCCGGCTCTCTTGCCGTCTTTCACCAATGACTGGATTCAACATGGCTTCGGAGGCACTACAATATCAGCTTACTGCAATCATTGATGTTGGTCCAACCATGTGTAAGCTGACTTAAGCATTGTTTCTCTATTGGATTGTTTATTGTTGTGGTTATTAGAAATAACTGGGAGTAATTAGAAATTCTAAATTGCTGCTTATAATGATTTGGTGTGTGTTTATCGTTAATTTTCTGTACTAAAAAGATGTCCCTGGTTCAGTTTTAAATGAAATGCTGGAAATTTCATTCCAATTAAATGTACACAATTATATTTTCATACTGTGTTTTTTGATGATCTTTGGCTGCCTTTCTAAGTTGATTGATTGAAGAGGATGCTTTTTCAAGTGTCCTAAACTTAGCCAGGCCAGTCGCATTTCTACTGTGGTTTCAGGAGCAGGTCTGACGCTGAGTATCTTGCAGTGAATAATTCACCCCCCTAACATGCTGAGGAAATTGGGAGCGTGATGTAATATTCAACGCTTGTCTATACAAGTGCTGCAATAATTTAATCATCCAGGTCAAAGTAGGCTACTTTATTCCCTCCTTCACCAGTGCACAGTGGTTTCAATGTGTACCACCTGCAAATACACTGCAGTTACCTGCATAGGCTGACCTTGACATAACCTTCTAAATCTATGATCCAAAATATCAAAATGAAAATAGTAGGTAAATGGAAACTCCACTGCATACAGGTTCCCCTCCAAGCTGTACACCATACTGACTTGGAAATGTGTCACTATTTTCTTCTTGTTGCTGAATCTGTGTCCTGGAACTATTCACCAGAGGTGCATTGGGAATACCTCCACCAGAAGGACTGGAATGGTTCAAGAATTTTTGCAATAGGAAAGGACAGTCAATGCTGGTCTGTATAGGAAAGTACTGCAGATGCTGGTTTAAATCGAAGTTAGTCACAAAGTGCTGGAGTAACTCAGCGGGTCAGGCAGCATCTCTGGAGAGAAGGAATGGGTGACGTTTTGGGTCGAGACCCTTCTTCAGACTGATGCTGGTCTAGTCAGTGACCTTCAGATCCTGAAAATGAGAACCATTAAAATCTTGCTTTATTTACCTACTGCCATAATGGTGGTGGATATTTATATCCCGGAATATATTTTGGATTTGTTGATCAATTCATAGGCAACTCTGGCAATATCATGTTTTATCTTTTGTTTTTTGCAGCTAAGACTGGCAAAGGACTTTGTTCTATATTTTCGCCATCTTTTGTGCAATGGGATGCCTTGACCTTCTTCATGGAGAGTGTGATGAGCCAGCTTTTCCGAACAATGGAACCTGAGGTTTGTGTAAATGATGAAGAAAGAAAACAGATTTTCATTAGGCTCACGATCCAAATGGTAGCCAGTGGCCAGGCGAGCAAAACCTTTCTCCGAAATGGTGGCAATCATTGACAAGTCAAATATATGAACCTGAGAAATGAAAGCACTAAGCCAAAGGTGGCTTTAGCCGACTCCACTGTTGATTGAGTATGGTTACATTTCTATAGTGACTACTCTTCCTCTCCCCATGTCTTTTGATTACTTTGGTCCCACCCCACCCCCCCCCCCCCCCGAATAAAATGGGCTTCTGATCATTCAAGGACAGAGTATTCACTGCCTTATCTAGTAGATATTGTGAAGATTCACAATCTTATGAATGAAGAATTTATCTCTTCTCATGGCTGGCCTCTTACACAGAGTGTGACCCTTGGTTTGAAATGCTCCAAGTAGGGGGAAATGGTTTACTTTTCAATTAGATAATCTCTCATTATTTGAAATTCCCAGTTTCTCTCTCTTCCCTTCCACCCTGGTTGCCAGCACTAATGTGTATCCTTCCCAGATACTATTGGTCGTGTGTATGAATTGAGGACGGGGTAGGATGGAAGGAAGTAAGGCAGCCTTTTTAGAGATGGAATATATTTTCCTAAATATGTGAAATGTCTAAATTTGTTGTCAAAATATGTTAATTCTGTTCCCCTTCCCCTCTTTTGGTGTCTCAATCTTTTATTGTGCGTAAAATGCATTTGGATGACCTCTGTACATTTTGAAGCCTTATTTATCCTATCAATAATGAATTTTGCTATATTTTAATTTGAATATTTCAATTTTAATGTGATAAAATATGAACAAATATAAGAATAGAGGCATTGGGAAGCAATATTTTGAAATGTAAATGTGTAATTGCACCATGTCTAACTTTATTAATCAAAAGTGTGGATGTTGCATTAATATACAAGACTCTCTGACTTGATTTCAACAACTTGCAAAAATGCTTAGAAATTAGATTTTGTTCTGCTGAATTTGTATTAGAGCCATAGTATTGACAACTGTTGACAAAAGTACATGGAGTTTTACACAAACTCTTTATTGGAAAATGCAATCACTCGCAGCTTTCATGGACAATAGACAATAGGTGCAGGAGTAAGCCATTCGGCCCTTCGAGCCAGCACCGCCATTCAATGTGATCATGGCTGATCATCCCCAATCAGTACCCTTTTCCTGCCTTCTCCCCATATCTCCCGAACTCTATCTTTAAGAGCCCTCTCTAGCTCTCTCTTGAAAGTACCCAGGGAACCGGCCTCCACCACCCTCCGAGGCAGAGAATTCTACAGACTCACAACTCTGTGTGAAAAAGTGTTTCCTCATCTCCGCACTAAATGGCTTACCCTTTATTCTTAAACTATGGCCCCTGGTTCTGGACTCCCCCAACATCGGGAACATGTTTCTTGCCTTTAGCGTGTCCAAACCCTTTATAATCTTATATGTTTCAATAAGATCCTCTCTCATCCTAAATTCCAGAGTGTACAAGGCCAGCCGCTCCGTTCTCTCACCATATGACAGTCCCGCCATCCCGGGAAATAACCTTGTAAACCTATGTTGCACTCCCTCAATAGCAAGTATGTCCTTCCTCAAATTAGGGGACCAAAACTGCACAAAATACTCCAGGTGTGGTCTCACTAGGGCCCTGTACAACTGCAGAAGGACCTCTTTGCTCCTATGCTCAACTCCTCTTGTTATGAAGGCCAACATGCCATTAGCTTACATCACTGCCTGCTGTACCTGCATGCTTACTTTCTAAGTAAGCTACCTGTTTCCACGATTCAGTTAAAGCGATTGATTTGAGCCATCTTCATCTTTGTTCATTCTTCTGTGATGAAACACTCGGATGATCACAACTTGCACACCATTTTTACAGTAACCAAGTGG
The DNA here is from genome assembly GCF_010909765.2 of Amblyraja radiata. Lineage (NCBI taxonomy): Eukaryota > Metazoa > Chordata > Chondrichthyes > Rajiformes > Rajidae > Amblyraja > Amblyraja radiata. Next base: position 30,125,348 of record NC_045963.1, on the reverse strand, counting down.
TGGGTATGATGACAGAAAATTAGGAAATGTTTACATTTTAAAAGCTCAATTGGGGGAATTATTTTTGGGAGCAAACATAGATCAGTACAGCACAATAACAGGTCCTTCATGTCTATGCTGCACATGATATCAAGTTAATCTCCTCAGCATGCACATGACCCATATCCCTTCTTACCCTGCATATCACCATGCCCGTCTAAACATCTCTTGGACAAAGTCATTACATTACAATCCAGATTCATAAAGGAAATGGTCTGGATTCTCAGTGTTGCACTGAAATGTAATATACTCTCAAATCAACCTGGTATGCTTGATATGTATGACATAAGGTCATTTAACTTTTTTGTTTGTTTTTACAGCACCTACCAGTTGCAGATGGGATTGAACTTCTGAAAGCTGTTTTAAGTTATCAAACCCATGATCCCCTCATCCTGTCTTGCATCCTGACAGCTGTGTCCACACTTTCTCCCTTCCTTCTCCACAATGCCACAGTTCTGCCACAAGTTCTTGAAAAGGTATTTTTGCTCATTCATTTCAATCTAAAATAGTTAGAAAACCAAACAGTTTGAATGATTGAAATGTATCAACAGTATGTATGGTATGAAAGATGACAATTGAAATGCAGTTTGTCCAAAAGACGATTCAACACTGTTCCTTTGTTCATTGAAACATCTTAATGAAACGCAATGACCTGTTTGGCGATGTGGAAAAGTGGTTTTATTCTATTAAAGGTGCAAAATGAGGAGCTGGTAACTGATTGAAAGTTACTGCAAGGAAGCAGGCCCTTCGGCACACCAAGTCCACGTTCTGGTCGAATTAAACGACCATTGATCACCAGTTCAAACTAGATCTATGTTATCCCACTTTCTCATCCACTGCTTATAATTGAGGCAATTTACAGAAGCCAATTAACCCACAAACCCACATTGCTTTGATATGTGGGAGGAAACCCTGGCCATCACGGTTAAAATGTGCAAACTCCGCAGACAGTACCTGAGCTCGGGATCAATTTGGCACTGTGAGGTTGCCGCTCTACTAGCAGCACCACTGTGCTTCCATCTGGCACTCAAATACACCTGGTCCATTTCTGACACTTCCCTACCATTTCTTGACTTCACTATCTCCATCGCAGGTGATAGACTTCTGACCGACATCTACTATAGACCTACTGACTCCCATGGCTATCTAGACTACACTTCTTCCCACCCTGCTTCCTATAAGGACTCCATCCCCTGCTCCCAATTCCTCCGTCTACGCCGCATCTGCTCCCAGGATGAGGTGTTCCACACCAGGGCATTGGAAATGTCCTCATTCTTCAGGGAACGGGGGTTCCCCTCCCCTACTATAGATGAGGCTCTCACTAGGGTCTCTTCAATACCCCGTAACTGCTCTCTCCCCATCCCCCCCCCAATCGGAACAAGGGCAGAGTCCCCCTAGTCCTCCCCTTTTACCCCACTAGCCGTCACATACAACAAATAGTCCTCCGTCATTTTCGCCACATCCAACGTGACCCCACCACTCGCCACATCTTCCCATCTCCCCCACTGTCTGCTTTCCGCAAAGACCGCTCCCTCCGTAACTACCTGGTCAATTCTTCCCTTCCCTCCCGCACCACCCCTCCCCGGGCACTTTCCCTTGCAACCGCAAGAGATGCTACACTTGTCGCTTTACCTCCCCCCTCGACTCCATTCAAGGACCCAAGCAGTTATTCCAGGTGCGACAGAGGTTCACCTGAACCTCCTCCAACCTCATCTATTGCATCCGTTGCTCTAGATGTCAGCTGATATACGTCGGTGAGACCAAGCGTAGGCTTGCCGATCGTTTCGCCGAACACCTCCGCTCGGTCCGCATTAACCAACCTGATCTCCCTGTGGCTCAGCACTTCAACTCCCCCTCCCATTCCGAATCTGACCTTTCTGTCCTGGGCCTCCTCCATGGCCAGAGTGAGCACCACCGGAAATTGGAGGAGCAGCACCTCATATTCCGCTTGGGCAGTTTGCACCCTAGCGGCATGAACATTGACTTTTCCAATTTCCGGTAGCCCTTGCTGTCTCCTTCCCTTCTCAGCTCCCCCTCAGCCTTCTGGCTCCTCCTCTTCCTTTCTCCTTTCTTCGCTCCGCCCCCCCCCCACCCTACATCAGTCGGAAGAAGGGTTTTCCCGAAACGTTGCATATTTCCTTCCCTCCATAGATGCTGCACCCGCTGAGTTTCTCCAGCACTTTTGTCTACCTTCGATTTTCCAGCATATGCAGTTCCTTCTTAAACCACTGTGTCAATTGTTTGCACTGATGAAATTGAAAGTTGGAGAAATAGCAAGAGTAATTATAACAGTGGTTAGGCATTGGTTATGCTACTGAATGGAGAAAGCGAATGGAGAACGAGCAGGCCATTTCGTCCTTTGTTCTCGTTTAAAAAAATAAATAATTGAAACCTGAATTGCATCTGATATTTTGACGACTGCATGTGGTCTATCATTTGACAGCGTTAGATTTAATTATCAATGAAAACAAAGAAATGGCCAAACAATTAAATGGGTATTTTGCACCAGTCTTCATTACAAAGGATACAATTAACATCACATTGCTATAACTGGGGTATTGGTAGCGAGGGAACAACTTGAGGGAAAATTGCCATCACCAGGGGAGTTATGCAATCAAATTATTGGTGCTGAGGGGTGACTCGTGCTGATAGACTTTGTCCTAAAATCTTAAACCAAATAGCTGGTGAGATTGTGGATCCATTGTTTTAATTTTTGAACATTCCTTAGATTTGAGGAATGTATTTTTATTCAAAAAGGGGAGTTCAAAACAAACAGGCCAGCTGACTTACCATATGGAAAATTTTGGATGCTGTTATTTAAAGACATTGTTGCAGGATATTTGGACACATTCAAGATAATCATGCAAAGTCAGCAAGGTCTTGTGAATGGAGAAATCAATAAATTGCTCAAGTATTGAGTTTTTTGAAGAGCTATCAAGTACTTTATATAATAGTTAACCAGTGGTTGTTCTATACTTGGATTTCTGGAAGGCATTTGACATGGCACAGCATCAAAGGTTAATACAGAAAATGAAGACTGGTGTATGAGGTTACTTATTAGTGTAGATATGTTTCTCTGGCAAACAGATGACACCAATGTTCTTTCTTGTTGGCAAGGTTTAACAAACGATGAGCCAGAGGAATTGCTGCATGGATCTCAATGTTTCATTTTTCATCTAAATTATGTAAATGAAGACACATTTTTTGCACTGAAATGTTTAGGTTTATGTTTGTCAGGTTTACTGAGGTACAGTGAAAAGCTTTATTTTTGCATGCTATCCAAACAAATTTGATGTACAATCTGATGATACAAATACAATCAAGTCACACTCCAATATAATTGATAGAGCAAAGGGGAAGATACAGAGTGCCGGATGTAGTTCTCAGCATAACAGCGCATCAGATCTGTGAGGAAAGTCCAATGTCCACATTGGGGTAGAGGTGAATTAACAATGTGGAAGGCCTTTTCAGAAGCTGATACAGAGGGGAACCTTGTTTGAGTCTGAAGTTGGTAAGGAAATAAGGGGGTATAAAGGAAGAACAAGATAGTTAAGTGAATGGGCAAAGATCTGGAAAATGGGGTATATAATAGAATTGTGGAAGCAAAAATGAAAAAGGTGCATATCGTCTAAATTATGAGACACTGACGATATAGAGGCATTTTGGTATCCTGGTGAATGATCTAAATGCCAGGTATAGAAGATTGCGAGGGGAACTTAAATAAAATATGTGAGATTCTTGAGTGTCCTGATAGGGTGGATAAGGAAGGATGTTGACCATATTGCACAGATTTAGTGAAACTATTTCTGAGGGTGAAGTGCATTTCAAACCCTTGAACCAAAAACTAAGTGCTGGAGGAGCTCAGCGGGGTCAGGTGGCAATTGTGTAGGGAATGGACAGACAATGTTACAGCTCAGGGATCTGAAAAGGAGAGGTTGGGTGGAGCAAAGTCTGGCAAGTGATATGTGGGTACAAGTGAGGGGGATGTTTGGTAGATGGGCGGAGTTAGTAACACAGGCTTGAGATGAAAAGAAGACAAAAGGATATAATAAGGAAAGAAGTGGCGTGGAATGTGAGGCTAGATTGAGGGATGTGGATGGTAGGGGAATGGTAGAAGAGAAAGATGTAGGGAATAAAGGGAATTGGAGGACTTGGGGATTGGGAGATGAGGATATGGAGGAAAGAAAGGAGCATGGTGATGAAGATGGTGTGAAAAATGTACGTGCACCACAGTTGGATGGGGAAGTGATGGGGGAAGGGGGGTATTTCTTGAAATTGGAGAATTTTAATGTTTACTCGACCTTTGGGTCCCTGTCACACGGGAGGTCTGGTCTCCCAATGCAATATTCCACCATTGACCCACAGCCCTCAACAGCGCATGCTCAGCTGAAGGGCCCGCACTAACGGCAAAAATTAAAGTAGTTAATAACTTTGCGTATAATATTTCCAGTACCTCGCCATCCCTCTTCCTACCCCAATCCTCCATTCTCCCTCATCCCGCAGTACTTCTCTCCCTGCTCTTCACTCTCCCTCTTTCCCCTCTCCTCCCCTCCTCCCCTCCCCCACTCCTCCCCTCACCTCTCCCACCCTCTCCTTTCCCCTACCATCAGTCACTCCCTACCCCCTCCTCTCTCTCTATCCTCCTCATCTCCCCCCATCCCACTCTCTCGCTTCACCTCTCCCTCTATCCCCCACTCCCTACCTCCCCCACTCCACCCTTCTCCCCTACTCTCCCCCCTATTCACCTCCCCCAATTTCCACCCCCCACTCTCCCTCCTCAACTTCACAGGATCTCAATGTAAACCATCGCCGGCCCTGTTTTCTCCACCACGTCTGCGATGAAGTTGTACTTGAGGCGGGGTCTGTGTGGCGGTGGGGGATGGGCCGATCGAAGATGAATTTGTACTTGAGGCGGGGCAGTCGGGGGGGGGGGGGGGGGGAGCTGGGGGAGGTAGAGGCTGCGGCCTAGTCCTTGCTCTGGGTCCCGCTCCTTTCCCTCCCCGCGGGCCCAGAGTAACAGTCCCGGGTGCCGCTCCTCTCCCTCCCTGTGGGCCCGGAGCAGGCGTTGACTCCTTGCCCTGGGTCCCGCTGCTCTTCCTCCCCGCAGGCCGCAGCAGCAGCGCTGTCACCCCCAGACCCAGCCCCAACCTCAGCGTCGTTGACCCGGGTCCTGCTCCACTCCCTTCCCGTGCTCTTCCTCCCCACGGGCCCGCAGCAGCAGCGCTGTCGCCCCCAGAGCCGGCCCCAGCCTCAACGCCCAGGCCCGGGTCGCCGGCGTGGCCTCTCTCTACCCCCGGAAGAAAACTTACCCATGGAGCCATTGTGTCCCCGTTGTGAGGCGAGGCAAGTACAGATGAAAGGAGTAAAAAATGTTTGTCTGAAATTCTGCAAAGGCCACAACTGCGGCTGAGGACCCATTGGGTGTCGTTTGTGATGCCAGTCAAGTAAAGACGGCAATTTGGGGTGCTGTATTAATATTTTTTTCAGTTTAAAATGTCATTAATTTGTAAAATATGGCATCAATGTGAAGAAAACCTGTTTAATTTACATCACAGGACAATGGTGAGTAAGCTGGGTCAAAAATTGTAGGGCTATCGTGTACCATTTTTGCACAAATATAGGTACACATAGACACAATTATAGAAACAAGATGAGAGTTTTAGTAATATATATATATACTAGACCAAGTGGGACCCTTTGGGTCCCTGTCACACGGGAGGCCTGGTCCCCCAACGCAACCTGTTCCCCCAACGTAATATTGCACCACTCACCCATAGCCCCCACGGGAGGCCTTGTCCTCCAATGCAACCCGTACCCGAAAGCAATATTCCACCACTCACCCATTCCCACAATGCAACCCGTTTCCCCAAAACAATATTCCACCACTCACCCATAACCCCCAACTTCACAGCAGCGGCTCATTTCCACCTTATTCTCCCTCCCTCTTTTTAAACTTAAAAAATCCAATTGCATGTGCTGCCAGGGAAAAAATCCAATTGCACTTGCTTCCAGGACTCAGTGTCGTGGGATTTGCAACATTGTAGCGGGCAGGGCTACAATCCTGTTGTGAGGTCATAGCTGTAACTGCCAGTGCAGATGGATGAAATCTTTCTCAAAGTGCGATTTTGTTAAGTTGAAAATGTGAAAACTTGTAAAATATAACATCAATCTGAATGAAACTTTGATACACCACAGGACAATGGTGAGTAAGGTGGCCCAAAAATTGTAGCACTATTGTGTACCGTTTTGGTGTAATTCAGGGCAAGACGGTCACATACATGGACATCCACACAGACAACCCGTTCCCTAATGCTGTATTCCACCACTCGCATATAGCCCCCAACTGTGCAGGTCAGCTCATTTTTAACGCAATATTCGACCACACACCCATAGCCCCCAACTGTGCAGGTCGGCTAACTTTTTCACCCTCTCATTTTAAACTTTAAAAAAAATGCAATTGCACATGTGATGTAGGTGCCACTGTCAAGGCCATCTTTTGTTATCCAAATCTAATCATTAAACTTTGCTGTGCTGGGTTATAGACCTTCAGCCCAGAGACATTAGGTTAGACAAATTACGTGCCAATGTCTGACTATGGGAGTGTGTAGGGGGTCACCTGAAATTAACTGAATTGGTAGTCTGCCGGGTACCACCCGCTGTGTGTAGACCTGCGGGACCCCGCAAGGGGCCAAAAAATGTGTGCTAAATAGATGAGGTACCACTTAAACCCATTAACATGGTGTGCTCATTGCCACGCCTATATCGACAACACAAACGGCAGACATTTTTCCCGCTGCAAAAGGCCCGCCACAACCCCCACAAAAGGGCTGAAAAAATGATTAGATACATACATGGATAGGACAAGTTTGGAGGGATATGGACCAAGCGCAGCCAAGTTGGGCCGAAGAGCTTGTTTCCACACTGTATCACTCTATGACTATGACTCTGTTATCTGTTGAATTAAAAAGCCACACCATATTAATTTGGAAACAACCACCGAGGTCACGGGGAGAACATACAAACTCCGTGCAGATCCGTGCCGACCCAAGGAGGTGTACTGTTGAATTCTTATTACGTGACCTCTGTTGGTCCGGCAAAACGGATAATCCGGCAAGGGTTTGAAATCAAGGATGCCAGAGTATCGGTGGTGTATATGTACTAAAATTGCCTTTTTTTAAATACTTGCAGCTCTTTGCATCTGCAACGTTTGAAGTGGTTGAGGAAAGCCAGGTAGGACAACTTCCCCTGCTAAAATCAAAGAAAAATTGTTCATTAATCATTTGCTAACAGGTCTATACTTATAGTGTACATTTATTGGGGTTACAGGCGCCAAGGACTAGAGCGGTAAAAAATGTTCGCCGCCACGCTTGTTCATCTATACTCAAGATGTGCAGAGATCACCCAGAGCTGATTATGGTGAGTTTAAAAGGTTGTTGTTATCTGCTTACCACTTTGCTTACATTGAAACATAATCTGAAGCCAGTACACAGGACCCGTTGCAAATGCTTGAGGTTGATGTTTACTGACAGGTTCAGTATAACTTCCTTATAGTTTGAATTTTTTCTTCTTCAATTATATAGCTTATTATATTGCGTTTCAAAATGGACTTTTTGCTTCAGTATCAGTGCTTGTATTTTTCTCTTGCTTCATCCCAGCTAGGCTTATTTCTGAACTTGGGAACTATTGGCTGGGTATATTAGTTATTTTTAATTTTAATTTACCGTTTTGTCAGTTAATTTATCAGATTAACTGCAGTACCCACAGGACCTTCAAATGTATGTACTGTTCCTCGGTTCAAGAACTTTGAGGTTACCCTGAGCAGGCTAATCTTGGGTGGTATTTGGATTTAACCAGGAGGCAAATTAATTTTGGGCCTTTGCTTTCAATGTCTGCCTATTGGTCCTGATGAAATCTTTCTTGTGTCCAAGTGGCGATCCAGCGTCTTTGGCTTTGACCTTGATCGCCAAGTATTTTGTCAGTGTTGTAATTTATAAACTTTGAAAATGGCAGTTTGGGATTAAGCAATAGAGGCTTGTGGAATTATTGCCCTGGAAGAATTAGGATCTTAGAAATGAAGCAAGCAATCAATCAATCAATCAATCAACCTTTATTGTCATCTTGCAAGCAACAGTTGTACAGTGCAAAATGAAAAGACATTTCCCAGGGGATACCGGAGCATCGCACATGAAATTTAAAACATTTCATACATAATAACACTAAAAAACAATCCAGTCCCTGATTGAACAGTATAAATAGTTAAAAGCAGGTAAAACAACAACGTTAAAATGCAGTAAAACCAATCATATAAATGTCTGTGGCAGCTGATTTGAGTGGTCAGTGCCAGTTATTAAAGTGGTCAGTGCCAGTTATTAAAGTGTCCGTGCCAAGCCGCAGAATCAGGTGACTGTGTACAGAGTGACTGTTTAGCAGCCTCACAGCCTGTGGCAGGAAGTTGTTTAGCAGTCTTGTAGTCCGGGCTTTGGTGCTGCGATATCTCTTGCCTGATGGCAGGAGATCCAGGTGTATGTGGAGGGGGTGCAATTTGTCCTTAGCAATTCTCTGAGCTTTTTTCAGACAGCGGCTCTGGAACAGTTCTTGTACCGAGGGTAGGGAGACGCCAATGATCCTCTCTGCTCCCCTCACTACCCTCTGCAGAGCCTTCCTGTCCGAGCAGTTGCAGGTGGAGTACCCCGTATTTATGCAGTACGTGAGTACAGACTCCACCGTACCCCTGTAGAAAGTCCTGAGGATGTTGGTGGGGAGTGAGGCCTGTTTTAGCCACAGCAGGCAAAGGACAGCTTTGCTGTTGTAACTTTCAAAGCTTTTCTGGGTAACAAATGTCTTGAAAGCACATGATTAGTACATGGTCTTGAAATATTTGAACTTGTCTGCTATTTTTGCTAGATGAGTTTGTGTTCTTAATTTGTCAATGGAACTGTGTATGTCTTGTTAGTGCAGTAGTTGGTGCTGTTGTCCCACAACCGTGATGCATCCTTTATCATTTCTGCCAGCTACGATGAGATTCCTTACTGCCAAGAGCTCTCCTTCTCTGTTTAAATAAGATCACTTCCTGCACATCTTTCTTGTCCCCACTTTTATTTAAATCTGCCATTCCCCATTGTACGGTGCTTTCCTGCAACTGGAGCAGGTGCATCTCTCCTTTATCTCTTTCCCTTCCCACTAGTTGCAGGTGAAACAGCAACTAATTTGCACTGCTTCTTATCCTTTATATTGCATTTGATGTGCACATTGTGGCTTCTTGCACATTGTGGAAACCAAATGCGGATTGGGTGATCACTTTGTGGAGCAACTGCACTGAGTCTGCAGAAATACCCTGAGCATCCAGTTGTCTGCCATTTTAATGCACTATCCCACTCTACTGTCCCAGTGTACCACTACACTGGCATCAGGAGAGTGGCACAGGAGTTTGGCGGCATTTTACGTGAAGCTCCTCTATATCACCAGCATGTTAAACAAGTCCTTTTACACTGATGTGATCAAGAATGTGCATCAGTCCATTTACTTTTATAGGCTTCTCAGAAGATTCTGTGTGTCAATGAGCATTCTCTTGAACTTCCGCAGGTACAATATAGAAAGTATTTGACAGGATGCACTTCATATATATATATATATATGAAGTGCATCCTGTCAAATACTTTCTATATTGTACACCTATATATCATCATAGAAAACAGGTGCAGGAGTAGGCCATTCGGCCCTTCGAGCCAGTACCGCCATTCAATATGATCATGGCTGATCATCCACAATCAGTACCCCATTCCTGCTTTTTCCCCATATCCCTTGATTCTTTTTGCCCTAAGAGCTAAATCTAACTCTCTCTTGAAAACATCCAGTGAATTGGGCTCCACTGCTTTCTGTGGCAGAAAATTCCACAAATTCCCAACTCGATGGGTGAAGAGGTTTTTTCTCATCTCAGTCCTAAATGGCCTACCAATTATTCGTAAACTGTGACCCCCTGGTTCTGGACATCCCCAACATTGGGAAGATTTTTCCTGCATCTAGCCTGTCCAATCCTTTAAGAATTTTATGTGTTTACTGTAAGATCCCTTCTCATCCTGCTAAATTCCAGCGAATACAAGCCCAGTTGACCCATTCCTGAAATACTTGCATTTAACAAAGAACATAAAACAATACAGCACAGGAATGGGCCATTCGGCCCACAATGTGCCAAACGTGATACGAAGTTAAACTGATCTCTTCTGCCTGTACATGATCCATATCCCTCTATTCTCTGCACTTCCATGTGCCTAACTAAAAGTCTCTTAAACACCACCATCTAATCTGCCTCCACCACCACCCCCTGGCAGCACGTTCCAGTCCCCCACCACCCTCTGTGTAAAAAAACTTGCCCCACACATCTCCATTAAACTTTCCCCCTCTCACCTTATAGCTATGCCCTCTAATGTTGAACATTTCCACCCTGGGGGGAAAAGGTTCTGACTGTCTACCCTTTCCCTATATTATGCCTCTCATAATTTTATATATTTCCCCTCAACCTCTGACATTCGAGAAAAAACAATCCACCTCCACCTCCCCCGGCTTGGTAGCAGTGGTCCCTCGCAATTTCTCACTCTCAACTCTCACCCAATGTTGACAGCCCTGGGGAACCGTAGGGGGAAGGGGAGGGGGATGGAGGGGGGAGAGAAAAAAAGGTGTTGGTGTACTTTGTAAGCGCTGTAGGTGGCTGCTCTAAGTATACATTGGATATGCAAGCAAATAATTTTAATGTGCCTAGTTGCATGTGACAAAGTACTCAATTTCCTTGTAACCCGTTTAACTGGTCTGCAATTTTTTTTTGTTACTTGTCTGCCATTTCCTTGCTGCCGCCCTGGTCATTCCCCTTTCTGTACTTCTACCTTCTGGGAGAAGATACTGAAGGTCTGGATGTCCGGACTTGAAAATGGTATCTTCTTTACTGCTATAAAACTACTGAACTAATCACATCCTTCATTTTCTCTTCCTGGAGGTGCTACCTTTTACTCTTAACTCTACCTCATTTGATTATTCTATAATTGTACTTTAATATTATTTTGCACAACAATCTTGTACCATTTTGCTGTTTGGTACTTGTTTTATTGTTCTACTTATTACCGTATGTATAGTGTTTACTCTGACAAACTAATCTTAATCTGCACTGTTAAAATGTCATCGAATACAAACTCAAAGAACAATAACTCTCCTTCATTCCAGGAATATTGCTGCCTACAGGACCCTTGCATTCTCCAAATTTAGATAACATGTTCCTCCTTCCTATCTACGAAAGAACCATTATTGCCTACCATCCTTTATTCGTTACCTCGTGTATAATCTGGCCTGCTGTGCATGTCCTGGTATTCCAGAACCATGTTAGCAACAAATGACACTGCTGCAGTAGGTTAATCTGATTCCACCAGCTGCGCTGTATCAGAGAGAGATTCCCTTTTTTCCACCTTTACTTAACTCCAATTTCGCTGCTAGTTTTCAGTTCTGATGAAGGGTTTGTTTTTTTCCTCTGATACTTTCTATCCTGCTGAATTTTACCGCTGCTTTTTATTTTCTGTTTATATCATGTTGACTCTGCTTTTCTTATCCTGCTTGTATAAGTCTGGCCTGCTGGGCAAGACCCAAGGCCTTGCCATTAACAGCACATTGGATGGATCTACACATCCCAGCCGTATCTGACTGAAAATTATTATTTTTAATCTCTTCCCAGATCTGACAAAAGGTTAATTATCTTTCTCCAAATTGTTGCCTGATCAGGGAATTTCGAGCATTTTCTGTTGTTTGCCTCACAGTGACCTACGTCAAATCCTGACCTGTTTGAAACTCCACAGAATTGGTAGTGCAGTGTTCGCATTCTGTCTGACCAAATGGATTCCTTCCAAGTGCTCTGTTTTCCTTGCATGTCATAAAGGCATGCTGGTAGGTTAATCGATTATCGTAAAATTACCCCATGTATAGGTAACTCAGAAGAACTAATGGGGAGTCAAAGGTCTGAGGAGAGAAAATGAGCTGCAGGAGTGGGGGGGGGGGGGGGGGGTTTGGAATCAATGATTGCTCTGCTGGAGGCTGGCACAGACTTGATGGATTGAATGGGTAGTCTCCTGTGTCACAGTAAATCTTCTTATGGACTGCAGTGAAACTAATGAAGTGAACGTGTATTTGAAATATGATTTTTGTTCTTTGAGTAGGATTTATTCAGCTGGATCGTAACAATTGTAACTAAATCTTCTATTTCTATTTAGCCAGTCTTTGAAATGTTCTATGCCCATGTCAAACGTCTGCAACAAGATGAAAGGCAACTGACACAGTTGGAGAAATGTGCTTTAATGGAATCTCTTGTTCTCCTGAGCAATCAGTTCAAGGATTATGCAAGACAGAAAGCTTTCCTGGAGGAGCTTATGGCACCTGTCACCAACCTTTGGTTGTCTGCGGAGATGCACAGGTATATCTTTGATTATATTTTATTTTTACCAATGAACTGTATGACATTTGAAGCAGTTGCCTTGTTTTTGTGTAATACACTAAGGATCACTTTGTGTTGTAGTGTGCTGTCCGATCCAGCGATGTTTCTTTCATACATTGGCGCAGATGTCACTCCAGACGATCCAATTCGAGAAGATCCAGCAGGCATCAATCGATCTAGGGTACGTGCATATCTTTGGTTAAACTATTCCGAAGGAATTGCAGATATGCTCGTGTGCATTACCTCAGGAAAATACTTCATTCAGGATCTTCGAACTGACAGCAATCGATCTTGGGACTACTGGAGAACCATTTTAGTTTTAAGACTCCACTAACCTCTATCCTGCTAACAGTGTAAATGTTTTGGATAATTTTATCAAAAATTATCTTTTATTCAATCCTAAATTTAGAAACCATATAACAAAGGAATCATCTTAAGAGATGGTCATGGAACATATCAAGGCCTGCTGTTCACTGTCCATGATGAAGACTTCTACCACTATTTCTCAACAAAATATTACAAAAAAAAATCAAGAGCTGTAAGGTGTTTTTTCTTTAGGTTGGGTGGGGAGAGAAGTGAAAAAAAGATGATGAAATACCTTTTGAATTACCTAGATGTTTGGAATGGTGATTTTGGTAGGGTGACTAGTAGCGGGATATGGATTGTTTAATATTTATCTGGTGCCATTGTTTTGAGAATCATTTAATTTGTATGTGGCAGAGTTTCATTATGGTGGACAAAATATGTTCTGTTGGAGTTGTGGAGTAGATTCAGAAATGTATTAAGACCTAGAAGTGTAGTTTGTGGTGGTTGTGTTCACTTCAGATATTAGTGGCCAATGTTGCCATTGTTGTGTGTTTTGGGAGGGAAGTGTATGGACTTCCTTCTGAACTTGTTCTAATGCTGTTAATGGCCCAAGAGGTTAGGTCATGTCACGTATTGTTGTAAAGAGGTCAAGTTTGATTTGTCCATTTGATTCTATATTGTTTGTAGAAAAGATTTTGCAGTTTTGTTTTCCGTAAACGCAGATTTAGTCTGCACTCAGCTTTAATTTGTGAATCTGCTCTTTTGACTCAAATTAAAAGATGCATGTTTGACGTGGAAATATAAAAAATTTGCAGAGCACCTGTGTGCAATCCTTCCTTTTGAAATTCTTTGCTCTTCCATGCACGTTGCCTGCGTTTTTAACGCACAATATTCCTGATCGAAGCCCGCTGTTCCTACCTGTTGCAATACAATTAGTTGCAATCAGGGTTTGGCACAACAGTAACCTGGAGGTATTGAGCCGCAGGTACTACTGATGAAGGTCACTGCAACTTTGCCAGAGTTTTCATCTCTGCTTTTTACCTTATTTTGACAGATCAGCTTGTGTGTGTACACCATACTTGGAGTTGTGAAGCGGGCTCGCTGGCCTAGTGACCTGGAGGAGGCAAAGGCCGGAGGGTTCGTGGTTGGATTCACACCCAGCGGGGCTCCGATCTACCGCAACGCCTGCACTGAGCATGTCATCAAACTTCTTGACAACCTGCTCGCCCTGATAAGGTGAATCAAGTTGGCCAAGAGTAGCAACACGTAAACCAAAGCCATTCCACAAAGCACTGGATTTAGGCCAGGAAAATGGTCTTGAATCAGTGAAAAATGAATATCATGACGGGTGCACTTATCAGCCTGCCTGCATAGTGCACTTGCACAGAGTCCTTCATTTGAGCTTGGATGTTGTTGCTTAAAAACTTTTGTATTGCTTCAGGGTAAGGAAGATGAGTAATAATTTAGACAGTGTGATTTGTTTTGCATTGTCTAAATCACTAGAAACCACTAAACTTGGAATTTGTCCCAATTCAAAAGTAATCTTGCTTAACTTGAATTTTTTCGCAATGTTTTATTTTTGCACTAAGAAGTAAATTCAGGTATGTACCCAGTAATGTTGGTTCTTTTAGATTTGACGACGAAAGTATTGGTTGGAGCAAAATCCTACTGGCTATGCTTTAGGAGGATTCGATGTAATATTGAAACTGGCTTTCCACCACAGCAACTCTTCCCATTCTCTCGAAGTAATTTAATTTTAAAATGTGAAAGTTGGAAAGCGTTATGTTCATTTTTTTTAAGAACGCTTTCTTGATGCATTTTGTTCAATGCATTGTATGGTCATTTGCCTCAATATATTTTCCTGTTGAGCAGATATTCACGATTAACCAGAATAGAATTAACCAGAGTAGAATTAAATTCCTGGCATAATGTATGCATTGTTAATGCACACATTGCTAAATCTTTTATGCAAGACTTGCACAAGTTTGCTTTGAAATTCAAGTTTAGGAACAAATTCAGGTTCAAGTTCAGCCCTGAGACCATTCTATATTCTCTGGAAATAACTACATTTTCATGTGCACTCTTGAACCTTTCTTGTTTGGACTATAAAACAATTACTAAATCTTTTGATCTTTTCAGCAGCCAGTTTGGTTAATACTTCTCAATTTCACTTAAAAAAAAATCTGCAATTGTTTGTCAAAACAATTAGAAAACCTAGACTCTTAAAAGATTTAACTTAACCTATTATAAAGCATATTTTTACAGTTGGTGGTTTTAACATTAGTCATAGAGTTATACAGCTCAGAAACAGGCCATTCAGCACAACATTTTATCCGCATTGGAGTACACTTCTTTCCACCCTGCTTCCTGTAAGGACTCCATCCCCTACTCCCAATACCTCCGTCTACGCCGCATCTGCTCCCAGGATGAGGCGTTCCACACCAGGGCATCTGAAATGCCCTAATTCTTCAGGGAACGGGGGTTCCCCTCCTCCACCATAGATGAGGCTCGAACCAGGGTCTCTTCCATACCCCGCAACACTGCTCTCTCTCCCCATCCCCCCACTCGCAACAAGGGCAGAGTCCCTCTAGTCCTCACCTTTCACCCCACCAGCCGTCACATACAACAAGTAATCCTCCGTCAGTTTCGCCACCTCCAACGTGACCCCACCACTCGCCACATCTTCCCATCTCCCCCCATATCTGCCTTCTGCAAAGACCGCTCCCTCCATAACTCCCTTGTCAATTCTTCCCTTCCTTCCCGTACCACCCTCTCCCCGGGCTCTTTCCCTTGCAACCGCAAGAAATGCAACACTTGTCCCTTTACCTCCCCCCTCGACTCCATTCAAGGACCCAAGCAGTCGTTCCAGGTGCGACAGAGGTTTACCTGTATCTCCTCCAACCTCATCTATTGCATCCGCTGCTCTAGATGTCAGCAGATCTATATCGGTGAGACCAAGCGGAGGTTGGGCGATCGTTTCGCCGAACACCTCCGCTCGGTCCGCAGGAACCTACCTGACAGGTGGCTCAGCACTTCAACTCCCCTTCCCTTTCCGTATATGACCTCTCTGTCCTGGGTCTCCTCCATGGCCAGAGCGAGCAACACCGGAAATTGGAGGAACAGCACCTCATATTCCGCTTGGGGAGTCTGCATCCTGGGGCATGAACATTGAATTCTCCCAATTTTGTTAGTCCTTGCTGTCTCCTCCCCTTCCTCGGCCCTCCTGCTGTCTCCTTTCATCCCCCAGCCTTCGTGCTCCTCATTCTTTTTCCTTTCTTCTCCCCGCCCCCCCCACCCCCCTGAAGAAGGGTTTCGGCCCGAAACGTTGCCTTTTTCCTTCGCTCCATAGATGCTGCTGCACCCGCTGAGTTTCTCCAGCTTTTTTGTGCACCTTCGATTTTCCAGCATCTGCAGTTGCTTCTTAAACATTTTATCCACATTGTTGCTCGCCCTGTGATTTTGTGCAAATGTGGCTCAAAATTTGTGGGCAAAGATTTGCTGCTATTCCCTTTTTGCTATTTTTATTTTATTCAAGTTGGCAGTTGTAGAGTCTATGTATATATAAATTGAAAGACCTCAATTTATCCAATTTATGAGATCTTCATTCTATTTATTTGTTTAATGTTTCTAATTTAACCGGTATATCAATTTGGCTCTCAAGTTGAATATGAGAGTGATGGGTACGCTTTTAAGTAACATCTGTGGAATCAACAAAGAACAGCACACCAAATTTAGGGGAGGGTAGGGAGAAAAACTTGGGCTGTCAATATATCAAACTTGCTATGTGGAACATTCGTCCTTTTTGGACAGTTGCACAGCTGGGGATCATCAAAGATAATTTTGTGAATATTTCCACTCAAATTCAGCTATTTACTGTTTTGCAGAGTTCGATTGCCTCTTCCCACTAAATGCCACCCAACAGCTAATGGATACATTTTCCTGGAGACAGCCAAGTCGCTTTATTGGCATAAATGTTTGGAAACAATGAGATTTAAAGTAGTGATCAAACATACTTTTGAATATGAAATTGGAAAAAGCTATCCCTTTAATAATGATCGTGCCTCAAGTCTGCAAATCCCTTCTTTTATCAGTATTCCTGTAATTTCTTTTTGAAAGACATTATTGAATCTGCTTCCATCAGTTTTTGGGCATTGCACGACATTGGTATATTAAAAAAAAAAAAAAAACAACAAATATCTACCCATGGTTCATTAATTGTCTCTGCCCACATATTCTGGTTACCAAATCTCTGCTCCATAAACAATTTTTATTTAATTGCTTCATTAATCTTAAATGCATGTTAAATGTCAGCTTCATGTTCCAGTGAGAATCTTTCCAATTTCCTTAATTCCCCTCCATAAATTTGTGAGCTAGGTGTCTGTTCTTGCCTCTGTAAAAAATAGACTAATTTAATTGTTTATCAGTTCAAAATGTATCACTAATACATTTGTGCATTAAATTTCAGCAATGATGTGACGACACATTTCACCAATCTGACATTGAAGTCTGCCTCTTTCCTCACTTTATAATACACACACACACACACACACACACACACACACACACACACACACACACACACACACACACACTCGAACCATCCATGTCATCAATGCAAGCTAAAACATATAAGTGAGCCAATTCAAAACTTCAGTCTAAAAAAACAATTGTTATTCACTCATGTTTCCTAATGCTATGTCTGTTCTAGCATCATTCTCTTGATCCATATTCATTAATATTGTTTACAGCAGTCTTGTAACTTTTTTGATGTTCCATGTGTTGATTGCTGTCTACCTCTTCATTGAAGGAATCGTCAAGTTTATTGGACAAGTCTGCAATGAGTGACATTAATTAACCAATATTTTCGTCCCCCCCAGTAAAGTGTTCTTAATTTGTTAAGAATTTTGATCAACAGAGGTTTTCCCCACTAATAATGATAGCCTGATTGATCTTTACTGCTTGAAGTTAAGTTGTTTAAAAATGTCTTCATTTGGATATCAGATCTTTTTATAGTTTTGTGTTAGGCTGGGAGAGCCAGTGCAGACAAGGAAGTGTTCAAATTCTCAATCATGGCAATCCTAGTCCAAATGTTAATCCTTCCTTTCTTGATCGCCAGTGCACTTCCAGGGATATTTTCTTGATAGTGGTGACAAGTGGCAATAATTGGTGCTTTGCTATGTATCAAGGGAGTGCCTCCCAAAGTGCTTTCCCTGCCATTCCACCCCCAACGCTTCATCTTGCTTTTTGCCATTACATTTATTGTGGCTAAACTAGCCATTTTTTTTGCACGTATCTTGAAGACTAAAGAATTGCCTGGACCAAATTTTAATTCAGTTGAACGTTGTATACTAAATGCGGGATTTATTGTGAGGAGAGAAAGTATTGAAGGCGTTTATATTTTGATATCTGGAGAAGTTGCAGCTTTACTTAAAGCAGGAGAAGCAGGAAATTCTCCTAGAGATTAGAAAGATAATGTTTGCCATGAGGATGTATCGTTGTACAAGCAGTGCCTTTCTGTATCCTTCATATCTGAAGCATTGATCTAATTTGTAGCTCCTGGAGCTCCTCTTCTAGACGTAAGTTTTGTCAATGGTGTGCCCCTGATTCCAGTAGGTTTTTTCCACGTGTACTTCACATCCAGTCAAACTGTACTTTGATTTCACATGTGATGCCCTGCCGTGAGGCCCACATTGAAAGCTGGCACTGAAAGGATTTGGTCATACTGCTTTTGAAATATAAATTTTTTAAAATTATTTCTAACTTCACTTGTTTAAAGGCATGTGATCTACAATGGAATTGACTAATAATAAATCTGTGCAGTTTAGAATTATGAAGGGGTCTGGGAGGATAGATACGGAGATTTCATCTTTTGGACTTTGTGAGAAGTACAGATGCAAATCTAAGGTCTCGTCAATTGGACTCCAGAATTTAGTTGGGAAATTTCAATATCAAAGTGACAATACAAAATATTCTACCCAGTTATTAGCATGGTTGATTTAAAAAATATATATATATGTGGGGAATTGTTCAGTACACAAGAAAGGAATGAAGGGATTTTTGATGAAATTAGGTGAATTGTGGGAGAAATCTCAAGCAGAGCATGAATACCAGAGTGGACCATTTAAGGTCATCTGGTCAGTCTCTTGTAGATCCTGTAAATATTCTTTATTAATTGAACATTCCACATACTAGTGGAGTACAGATTGCTCCAAACTAAAGTTGTTAACTCACTTTGCTTCTTGGAAACCTTTGCTTTATCTTTCATAAATTGGGTTTAGATAATTTACAGATCACAGAATAACTAACTTATTGCAACTTCAATAGCTCTGTCTGTGATCGGCTCCCTCACATTTTGTTTTCCTTTGGTAAATAATATGTGCTTGTCCGTTTTCAACAAATTTTATTAAGAGTATTTAATATTTCATTTGGATTTTCATAATAATTAGTTTGCAAATTTTGCAAGGTCCTCCATTGCAAAGTGTGTCACTCTGAAGTTCAACAATGCATGAGTTGCAACTTGACAATGTGTTTCCTTCATGTTTACTTGAATAGCATGCTTTCGAATCTTTAAGTATGTCTGGAATTTAATATTCAGGATCCGTCAAATTGGTGCAGGATAGAGTGCTTGGTCTTTCCATCAATTGTAGTGGTTTAATTGTTGACTGCATGTTGGAAAACCGTACTATTTATAATTTGAAGTTTAATTGATCATTTAAAAAATAGTGAGTGCAGTTATATTTGTCGTGTAAAAGGAAATTTAAGAAAGATGTGGCATCTTTTTCTATTTGCTAGTGTTGATTAGTTTGAGTCAGAATGGAGAAGGTGTGCACTACAAAATATATCTGTACAGTGAAATAGCAAACCTGGCTAGATTGTGCTTGATGTATACACAATTGTTAATTCTAAAAAATCAAATCTGATTTTTACCTCCAGTAAACACTTGTGTATCTTGAATCAGGCATTTAATTATTATTCATGAATTAAATTTTAAATGGCGTCTATAAAGTGTATACATTTAATTTTGGATATGCAGGTAAGTGGCATTTTCTCATAATTCCAGTGTATTTTATGTTTAAATTTCATTTTTTCCCCTTATTCTCTATCCATCTTTTTCCCTCTTTCTTCCCTTCTTTCTCATGTTTGTAAACAAAAAAGTGTTCATTGAATATTATTTGTGTATGTAATAAGTTTACTTGCTAGAAAAGGTAGTGAAATATTTGTTTGGAATTGAGATGGGGAAATGATGGATGAAAAAACCTCCCCAAAGGATTTGAATATGTTCTCTAATCCTCCGGGAACAATGTCTTTGTGTGATACTTTTGGGTAACAATACGCTCTGAACCACCTTTTTTGAATGGATTTGGGTGTGGGAAGCTAAATGACCCTTTAAAATGAATGTAGTTGGGCTAAAAAATATATCATTTTTTTTCTAACTGGAACAGCATTAAGGATATTAATATGAAGAATGATTTTGTTAATTGTGGTGACCATCTTAGATTTGGCAGAAGGAAGCGATTGATCACTGACCTTTCCACCCTATTCCATTTCCTCTTCACGTTCATGGTACACAAGTTTGAGATCTGAATATTGAGTTGGGGAAGTGAAATATTGTTTTGATCACATTTGAATGCTTTACCATATGTTCTCGTCAATTGTGTAGACCAAATTTTCACTTTTGGGGGACACTTTACCTTTGTTTATGCTTGATTATATCCCAAATGTACTTGCAAAACAAGAATTTGAACTAATTCAGAATTTTATTTGATCTGGTTTCTCCAGTGATAAAATCTTATTGAATTAAACATTTTTTATAACATATTAGCATATTTTAAAAAATGGACCTTTCTAAAAGAAACTAGTTATAAATGTGCTAAAAATATACAACATGTACAGCCTTTCAATGATAGACGAGCTGGATGAAAGTCTGCTCGTGAGTTGGGTGGAAAGAGTTGGAATACTGGTTAACTTGGCTTTACAGCAAATTTGAATATGAAATTAAACAATATGGATTGCTTTCTTTGTTGCAATTGAAATATTACCTCTCGGCCTTTTGATTTTGAATGGCATTAACCTCAGGAATATTGTGCCAATGATGTTCCGTGTATTTAGAGCCTTTAGTCTGCAGAGGAGTACAGGTGCACAACCTTTTATCCGAAGATCCAAATAACGAAAACCTCCGAATAGCGGCCATTTTTTCGGTCCTTGAAGAAAGGTCCTTGAAAACGTTCACCGAGGGCGGCCCGCAGAGGTGACAGCGGAACCTCCGGTCGGTCCTCGAAGAAAGGGGAACTAAATCCCCATTCATAAAAGAGAAGGTGAGGGTATATTGCGCGGGAGGGTTAATAATTGACAATATGCTGCTGCCTGCCCGCTGAGTTAAAAAGTGCCCACGGTAGACTCACGATACACAGTGTTTCGTGAGTCTTGCGTGGGAACTTTTTAACTCAGCGGGGCAGCCAGCAGCAGACTGTCGCTCGCTTCAGTTTCACCCCACCTACACCCCTCTGCTTCCCGGCCACGTGTGTGACCCCTTCCCTCCCCTCTCCAGCTCCCCGCCCATTGCACCGGCGCGGGGGCTTTGCACTGTCACCGGAGACGTCAGGACCAACGGGACAACGACCCCCAGGCCCACTGCAAGCACGGAGATCCCAGAGACCCACAGCCAGCAGCAGCCCAGCCCCGTTCCAACTCCAGAGGAAAACTGCAAACTGGCCGGAGACGTCAGGACCACCAGAAGCCGTTCCCCGAGCTGCGCCCCCTCATCGGGACACCGACCCCCAGGCCCACTGCAAGCACGGAGATCCCAGAGACCCTCAGCGAACAGCAGCCCAGCCCCGCTCCAACTACAAAGGAACCTGGGTTGCGGATGACGGGGCGCAGCTCGGGGCGTCGTAGGGGCCCATCGGGGAGCGGGTTCCTGTTGGTCCTGACGTCTCCGGCCACCTGCCATCCTCCGGGAACTGTACCGCCCTTGCAGGAGAGTGGGGTTGTTTGCAGTTGCAGAGGGAGGGGGCAAGGGCAGTTCCCAGTCCACGGGGGTGGCCGGAGACGTCAGGACCAACGGGACACCGACCCCCAGGCCCACTGCAAGCACGGAGATCCCAGAGACGCACAGCCAGCAGCAACTCCAGCCCAGCCCCGCTCCAACTCCAGAGGAACACGTAGGGGCAGAAGCTGACGGTGTGCAAGGTACGTCTTGTTCTTGGGGTGGCGGATGAGGGGGCGCAGCTCGGGCTGTGGGCAAACTGCCACTTGTCGCCGTAGCGGCCCATTGGGGAGCGGATTCCTCTGTAGTTGGAGGGGGAGGGGGGTATTGTGCTGTTTGATCGCCCCCTGCTACCCCAGGGACAGGGAGACACAGCGGCTTTTTAGACTGGTGCGCAATCACTTCCAAAGTTCTGCCCACACAGTCAGTACACCTCTCCTACACTGCATTTCATACAAACATTTATTCTGCAAGAAAAAACTACATTGAAGACTCAAACTCGCGACCGAGTTTACTGCCGGGATCAAGGCGCAAACTCGCGACCTTGCGGATATGAGCCGAGCACTCTACCACTGAGCCAGCCATTAAAATCTACGCTAAAAAATTTCCATTCCGAAGACCGACAAATTCTGAATTACGAAAAGTGTCTGGTCCCAAGGCTTTCGGATAAAAGGTTGTGCACCTGTACTGTCATTTTGAATACTCTGCTTCATCTTGGTCTTCTAGCTGTTCTCTCTTTAAATGTGGAGAGCTTGAAGAGATTCTTATCGGTCACCCAGTTCATCAGTTGCCTACCATTTGCTCTCAACAGATGCCTGGCTTCTGCAGAGGAGTGCTGCAATAGAAAGACCAAAACATTTTTTTTTGGGGGGGGGGGCAGTAATCCCTCTATTGACATTTAAGGAAGATAACAGTTTTAATTTCCTGGTTTAATTGCCTATCTGCATCAATTTGTGGATAGGGTGTCTTAAGTCTGATCTTAAGGGCTGCACATCCCTTTTTATGATGGTATTTAAACCACAAGGGATTAAAAATAAAAAAAGCAAATCAGGACTTATAAGTGCTATTATGTTTTCTTGTTTGCAGGACCCACAACAACCTTTGGCTGCCAGAAATGATGGCCCAGCTCAGCCCACACTTCATGAAAGCTCATGACATGCTGGAAGTGGAAAAAAATGCTATCCTTGGTATATATGTGGAAATCTACAAATTAAAACAGAAACAAGTGCAGCCGTATTCAATATAAATAATTCCTTAGTTTTGGAACTTTACCTCGTAATGAATGAATGAACGAATAAGTTTATTGGCCAAGTATTCACATGCAAGGAATTTGCCTTGGTGCTCCGCCCGCAAGTGACAACGACATAGTGACAGTTAGGAATGACACATAAAACATTAAACATTAATAATAAAACATTATTGATTAAATGTGAATTAAATAAAATACCAGAGCAAAAGGAGGCTACAGATTTTTGGGTATTGAGTAGAGCTACTACTCGTGGAAAAAAAGCTGTTTTATGTCTGGCTGTGGCAGCTTTGACAGTCTGGAGTTGCCTTCCAGAATGGAGTAATCAGCTAGTACTTTTAAAATAAATAACTCACCTAATTAATTATAACATTTGGATACTTTTAGTAGTTTCATAAACTGCTTGATGTATTGCAAAAAAATTCAATTTCTTTTTAGAATTTTTAAATTTCTTCATGAGGAGATGCTTGTTAATTTCCATAGGTTTTGAAGCAAAAGGAAGGCTCTTTCAAATGTTCATTTTTCTCATATTTCCAATGGTAGCGATAAAGATTGGTTTATAGATTGATGTATTTTAGTTTGTATTTTTTAAATTTACATCTGGATAAGATTTTTTGGCGTCGTTGACTAATAATTTTGAAGAATGTTATGTTAAATGCTAATTGCTGATATCAGTAGATTAATGCCAATAAGTGTTCTGAAGTTTACTTTCAATAGAAGGAAAGGAACGTTTGTCGGCACTGGGTCTGTACTCGCTGGAGTTCAGAAGAATGAGGGGGGACCTCATTGAAACATACAGAATAGTAAAAGGCTTGGATAGAGTTGATGTGGAGAGGATGTTTCCACTAATGGGAGAGTAGGACTAGAGGTCATAGCCTCAGAATTAAAGGATGTTCTTTTAGGAAGGAGATGAGGAGAAATTTCTTTAGAACCTGTGGAATTCTTTGCCACAGATGGCTGTGGTGGCCAAGTCAGTGGATATTTTTAAGGCAGGGATAGATACATTCTTGATTAGTGCAGGTGTCAGAGGTTATGGGATGAAGGCAGGAGAATGGGGTTAGGAGGGAGAGATAGACAAGCCATGATTGAATGGCAGAGTAGACATGATGGGCTGAATGGCCCAATTCTACTCCTATCACTTTTGACTTCTGAACACTTGCACTCAGCCTCAGTCCTGATGGATCTCCCGGTTGCTAACCTTTTTAATTCATGAAACCCTTCCGATTCCCCTACCAACCTTTCTATATTGGCTCATGCACTGTCAGAGTGAGACCACATGCAAACTGGAGGAAGAGCACCTCATATTTTGCTTGGGTAGCTGACAACCCAATAGTATCAACATTAAATTTTATAAGTTTAGATAACTAACTAACAACAACCCGGTTCCCCTTCTCTCGTATCCTTTCACCTATGTCCCTTCTTCCTCTGGCTTCCCACATCGTGCTTCTTCTCTCCTTAACTCACATCCTTTTGTAGCCTTCCCACCTCTGGCCTATGTACATCCACCCAACTGCCAATCAAACACCCTTCACTGGAATCCACCTATCATTTGCCAGGCTTTGTCTCACCCCCACCTTTTGGCTTTCTCCCTTCATTACAATCGGTCTGAAAAAGGATCCTGACCCAGAGATGCTGCTGTACTTAGTCTTTTTTTTTTGTAAGCCAGCATCAGCGCTTTCTTGTGTCTACATCCTGTTCTTTATGTCAGGTTTTATGCGTTTGAACTAAATTAGTAATCCCACAAACGTGTTCTCTTTAAGTATATAGATCGTAGAACCTATTTCTAATTAACCTTCTTATTCATGCAGGTATTCCACAGCCTTTGCTAGATCATGCTGATGCTCCAGTCTACAAATCTGTGCTGGAACGAATGCAGGGATTCTTCTGTACCTTGTATGACAACTGGTAGGAAGAAATTTTGTCAGTACTTTATTCTCAATATGGTTTTAATTTGAAAATTAATACTCAAATCTTCTAATCCTTTTGGAGCAGCATAGCCTACCATCCATGTTAGATGTGAACTTGCACTTCTGTAGTTCCGGTTTCTGATTTTACCTTCCCTCTTTATATTGTTAGGAAACATGCCTCACCAATTTTATACTCTTTGTCTGTATATTAGTTGCTTATCAACATCCTTTCAGTGTCTTGCTGTGTGCATACTAAATGAACGCGAATTGGGTTATTTAGCTGCAGAGACACCATCTTTGATTAGTTTTTGATGAGCAGCATTGATTAGTTCTGGATACCTTGGACAGAGCTGGCAGCTATAGTGCAACAGTCACAAACTTGATAAAGGGATTAAACAATATGCCGTAATCATTCTGGTCTCTGGATCTTAATGTGACATGCTACATGCTAACCTATTTGAGATTTAGAAACTTTCATTCTTTTTTGTAACTGATTTTATTTCTAATATCTGTTTATTTGTTTCTTGGATGTTAAAAACATTTCCATTTATCAATTACTTTTATTCTTGAACAGTTTTCATATCCTCGGGAATGCTGGACCAAGCATGCTTCAAGACTTTTTCGCCATAAGTAATTTTGCAGAATCTGTCATAAATTCTGCTTTTGTGAATCTGGAGAATATTCCTGACTATAGACTCCGTCCAGTGCTCCATATCCTTTTTGTCTTAACAAAGCTGGGCAGGTAACTTCCTGTTGGGATAAATAAATACCGAGATTAGAAAATTGGTATGCATTTTAGTGTGAGTTTAGATATTTGAAAACAAAACTGCTAATGCTGGAAATCTTTAAAACAATCAGAAAAAAGGCGAGAAAAACTCAGCAGGTTAGGCTGCAGCTGTGGGAAGAGAAACAGAATTAATGTTACAGAATGTTCCTGAAATACTACATTTTTATTTCAGATCTTTGGTAAGTCACCTATTGAATTTAGTGTCTTAATCGTTCATTACAAAAACAGGCCCTTCAGCCCAACCTGTCTATGCCAACCAAGATGCCCCTTCTAAGTGAATGTCGATTGGCCCACATCCCTCTCATTCTTTCTCATTCATGTACCTGTCCAAGTGTCTTTGAAATCTTGATATAGTACCTGCCCCAGTTGCCTCCTCTGGCAGTTCATTCCATATACCCAGTACTGTCTGAGTGAAATGGTTGCCGTTCAGGTTTCTGTCAAATCTTTCCTCTCCTGTTGTAAACCTATATTCTTTGTTTCTTCATATCTCCTAGGTAATGGACTCACCCTATCAATTTCTCTCATGTTTTTATACACCTCTATAAGATTACCCCTTAGCCTCCTGCACTCCAAGGAATAAAGTCTTAATTTGCCCGATATCTCCGTGCACCTCAAATCCTGGAAAATTCCTCGTAATTTTTCTCTACATTTTTTCCACCTTAATGACATCCTTACCATCGTAGGGTGAGCAGAACTCAACGTAATGCTCCAAATGCGGCCTCACCAACATCTTGTACAACTGTAACATAACTTCAGAACTGCTATACTCATTACCCTGACTGATGAAAGCTTTCTTTACGACCCTGTCCACCTGTAATGCCACTTTCCACTCTACCTCTACTCTACAACACTCCCCAAGGCCCTACCATTCACTGAAGTGCCTGCCCTGGTTTGACTCCCAAAAATGCAACACTTCAAGCTTAACTGCATTCAACACCATTAGCCATTCTTCAGCCCACATGTCCAGCTAATCAAGGATTTTGCGATGCCAAGGTGCATGAAAGTTAATTGAGACTGTCTTCATTGTTTCATATTTGTACATTACCCATGAGGGATGGAGTCATACAGTATGGAAACAGGCCCTTTGGCCGAACTTGCCAAAGCTGACCAATAAACCCCATCTACACTAGTCCCACCTGCCTGCGTTTGGGCCATATCCTGCTACACCTATCCGATCCATGTACCTGTCCAAATGTATTTTACATTTGTTCTATATACCTACCACCTTTTGTGTCTATTAAAAAAAAAAAATTGCCCTCTGGTTCCCATTAAATCTTTTCCCCCTCACCTTAAGCCTATATCCTCTGGGTCTTGATTCCTGTACTCTGGGTAAACAACTGTGCATTCACCCTATCTATTCCTCATGATCTAATATACCTCTATAAGATCACCCCTCATCCTCTTTGCATCAAGGAATAAAGTCCTAGCCTGCTCAACCTCTCCCTATAGCTCAGGCCCTCTAGTCCTAGCAACAACCTCGTAAATCCTCTCTGCACCTTTCCAGCTTAACAATATCATCATTCCTATTGCAAGGCGACCAAAACTGAACACAATACTCTAAATTGGCCTCACCAATGTCTTGTACAACTGTAATATGACCTCCCAACTTCTGTACTCAATACTCGTGTTGAAAGCCGCCTTGACGCCATTTTCAAGGAACTAGATCCTCTGCTCTCCACCACTCCTCCTCCTGCCCTGGTTAGACTTCTCAAAGTACAACACCTCACACTTCTCCGTATGCCTGATTGTTGCTGATTTAATTAGAAACATTATTAATTATCCAGAGTTCACTAATGTTGAAAATCTATCATAATTTCTCATTTAAAAATGGCATAAAACCCTGTATGAAAACTTGATTGCTGCATCTTGCCCTACAGATATGGTTAGAATTTTGCATTAATTTGAAGTGGATTTAATTGATTACAGTTAACTGAGGTAATGATGTGAGGCAAGATTTTGACATGTTATGCCATTGCACGGTGGTGTTATGTTGTAGCAAGATCTCCCCAGCAAGATCCCTTCCATGGTGTTATCAAAGTTATGAATTTGATGGAGTGCAAGGATAGAAGGGTAAAATATTTCTTGATGTGTTATTTGTTTGTTACGCAATGTTAGGAAGAAAATGCAAATTTAATACAAGATAATTACTTAACTTGTGCGTACGTGTCTTTGTGAAGCCTTTGGTCCAGTCCTGTCCACCTGAACATTATGAAACCGTGCTGTGCCCAATTCTTGGACCCCTATTCTCCTATTTACTGCAGGTAATTATATTTAAAAGATAGTTCTGAAGGATAATTGTTTAGCTCTTGTGAACTTATACAGCTATACTCTAAAGTTCAAATGTTACTGGGTTTTATTTGGGATGTGTATTCTCAAAATTTGAATGCTTTAAATATTCTGTAGGTTCTATTTTTTTCTCTGGTAGTAATGAGGGAACATTGGGCGGGGTTGTACGAATGATTTTGGGGAGTGCACTGGTCAGCTGCAGTGAACAAGTAGGTGTATTCTAGAATAGCATTTTTAGATTTGCCGTGAGTCATGCAGAAGCTCGTACTCTACTGAGCTGGTGGTGAGGAGTGGTTTGAAGCATTGTATTTCACCCTGTAGCTTTGAAAGCCAATGACCAGTGTACCAGCAGCAATTCCATGCATTTCAATGGGATTGCTAACCTGGTGTGTGGCAAAAGGTGGGTGAATGTAGCTGTTTTGTTTACTTTAATTCATGTTAATGTTTTCAATGGTGATTCAAAATTATCTTTCACGTCATTTTTATTTTTACAATAAAGATATTTACACTTCTCTCTGATCAGAGATATTTAGAGAAAGTGTAAGAAACCTGATAGCTGGAGTTGTTGGAAGATACTCGGATTATGGAGTCGTAGTCATGGAATGATAGTTCAAGCACCCATTTAATGCTTATCCCATTTTTTCCCCTCCAATTCTTCTCAGATTCTGCTACCCACTTCTATACTTGGGAGTAATTTACATCGGCTGATTAACCTGTATCCAACCTGTATATCTTTGGCATGTGGTAGGAAACATTAGGGTCACAGTGAGAATCTGCAAATTCCATGCATCCTGTACTATCGAGAGACAGCAGCTCTATTTTTTTGCACCACTCTGTCACCACTTTGCTGTACCTTGCAGAGTATTCTACTGACAGTGGTGGGCTCTCGATTTGCACTGTCAGCCAACCTGCTATTTGCAGACCAGGCAGCCTTGTAGAATGCTTGCGCTGCCATTATGGGTGTTATGGAGTAACTGGGTATTATGGAATATGTGGTCACAAAATGCATGTGCAACTTTGAACATGGAGGCAAAAGCAATGCAAGGCTGGGATTAAGACCATCTAGAACAAAATAATTTGATACAGTTCTCTCTATTTATGATTGAGTCAAAGATGTGGATAGGTTGAGACTATTTTGCAATGCTATGGAACTTCTCAGATAATCTGAGCAGTTCATTACATGACATGTTGGAGATTGCAAATCTGTTTTCTTGATATTGCGATTGAAATTTTTGTGCTAATGTTTTCACTATTTTACAATGTATGGAATATAAAGAGAAAAAAAATCCAGAAAAATATGAGCACATTGGTCCAATAAAATATCCAACTTTTGAAGTTTAAAAATATATATTCTCTGCATGGTGGAAATATTTGAGGCAATTACAAATATTTTAAGACTTTTGCGTAAATGCCTTAAGATAAATCTCAGGGTAAATCGTTTCTACTTGATTTTTGTTGGTATTTTCACACGTAAGTGTTGGCAGCTTCAGCATTCTTGAGCAAATGGAGAAGCCCTGATCTTGTCAGCTGTGCTGCACTGGTTGCACTGTGCCCTGCTGTACTGCAAGGTTGGAAAGGTGGTACTGAGTAGGAAAGAACTGCTGATGCTGGTTTAAATTGAAGATAGACACTAAATGCTGGAGTAACTCAGTGGGACAGACAGCATCTCCGGAGAGAAGGAATGGGTGATGTTTCAGGTCGAGATCCTTTAGACTGATGTCAGGAGAGTGGGCGGTACAGTTAAAATGTAGTCGGAGACAGTAAGACTGGTCAGAGAACTGGGAAGGGGGAGGGGATGGAGAGAGGAAAAGCTACTTGAAGTTAGAAAAGTCAATGCTCATACCACTGGGGTGGAACTGAGATTCCCTTGGAGTTTGATACTGATACTGTGAAAGGTTATGCCATTCATTTGATTGGTAGTTGTATAGCTACAGGCAAGGTTAAGATATATCTTGATTATTATATTTGTTTTAATGTTCAAAATATTTTTAAATGCCATTGTATTTAAAAATTACCAAATATTTTAATTAATCCCTTTAATACTTAAATATTTCTAATATTTAGAAATAATTTCAATGTATTGGCAACGATGTTAGGACTTTGCTGAATATGGCCCGTGAAGGAGTGGTTTGTTGGGCTGTTTAGATCCACTGAGATTATCCAAAAGTTGTTAGCATAGCCATTGTTCATGATCTGGCTGCTTGGATCCAGGAGAGTCTTGCCTTGCAAGATTAGCTACATGGGTTTAGACTGGGTCAATTTTGGACTGTGGGGAATGTGAGCGCTGAATGTGCCTGTGTATATTGCACTCTCCACTTGGAAAACCTACCTGATCTTCTTTTGCAATTAGAAAAAATTTACTGCAACCAAAATAATAATGGGACGTAAATTTATGACACAACACTTCGGGTCTGAAGAAGGGTCCTGACCCGAAACGTCACCCGTTCTTGTGTTTCTGCATCTTGATGCTGCTAAGTTGTATACACATAAGACGCAAAGTGTAGTTTGTGATAGAGTAGGCCATGGGACAAGTATCTCTTCAGTCATTCTGTAATGGAAAGACTGGCAGCATATATGTTGTAGAAGAGAAAACTGGGGAGATGAGGGGCAATGGGTGTGTGTGTGTGTGTTTTTTAAGGGAAGCTTGGATCTAGAGCTAGTAATTGGAAATTTGACAATTTGCCAGGAAGTGGTAAATTATTCTACATTTTCTTTCATTCTTCCAGAGACTGAGTGGCAAATGGGTTGTCATCAACCAGAGAGGCCTTTTGGAGTAAGTAAATGTCAATTGAAAAATCCAAAACCACGGTAATCATAGCGTTGGAATTGCATTAATATTATACAGAGAAGCTTAAATATTTATAAAGAGGGTTTAGTTTGTTTTGATGAAATTTAATGTTAAGGTCTGTTTTTGTTCATTTCCCTTACAAAGATGTTCACATTTTATCATAACTTGCATCGCATGATTCAAAGTAATGAATCATTGCTCCACTGTTAATTAATGCTGTGGTTTTAGCACAGGTCGCACATTTTGCTGCAGCTCGCCTTGTACTTAATGGTTTTGCCTCACTGCCTTTGACTCCAACTTTTTGATTCCCACTCTACCACCAACAATTGCAAAGCTTGGCTGATCCAAGAGAAGCTGTTAGCATCCCATTTACCATCCTAAACATTTGCACCATTTGCCTTGGTGCAGTGAGTGCCACCTTCAAAAGGCATAAATCCCTGCCTTGGCATATAGACAGCCGTGTACCTTTGAATACTGCCTGCTGTAGGTTCCTCTCCAAGTCATGTACTGTACCAGTTCTGAGTTAATTTAGATACAATGAATATATCGCTGGATCCAAATCTCTGAGTTACTGTCCATTGTCATAGTAGGAGCATTTCTACCTGAAAGACTGCATAAGTTGTTGAGGGCATTTGGCAATTACATGCTGACTACCAGCAACATCCATATTCTGAAAATGAATTTAAGAAAATTAGCTGGTGCATTTAAGTAATATAAATTTGCATTATTTCTGACTTGGAGGGTTATAAGGTCTTTTCTGATTTTCTAGGGCTGAAAGTGGTGGTCCTGAGGAGAATCCAGAATCCCAAGAAATGTTGGATGAGCAACTAACACGCCTTCTCACCCGTGAATCCATTGATCTAATGAGTAAGGAATATAATTGTTTACACAAAGAAAGAAAGCTACCTGGAGAAATAAGTTCCAGACAGATTTAATATAGACTTTTCTATGTTGTCAAAGTAAACATCATCAAATCAACTTAGAGACGTATTTGATCTCCAGAGAGACAATATCAATAATAAGTGCTGAACAGTTCTGGCAAAATCTAAAAGTAAACTGTTGATTCATAAAAACATTCTCTTCTGTACATCAGTGAAGGCAGGAATTGCTTGAGTTTGGACTATTTAAAACAAGATCGGGAGGAGATGACTTTATTGATGTAAATCTTGTTCTGTTTGATTACTTTCATTCTATTTTGCTTCTTTTAATTAAGCCACCTCCCATTGACATTTCTTTACTGTTAACTCTGTCACACCCTCACTATATGCAGATATAGAGAACTGGAGGACAGGAATCAATAAGCTTACCACATTTGTTTACAAGACAAAATGTGTGATCCCACCTAGTTCCCTGTTCAGTTGGGCTCAGTAATTTTCCGATAAATGTAGCATAAAGGGCCTGTCCTACTTGCCGATTTTTTTCGCCGACCTCTGGCATCATTGACTGACGTATCAGGTCACCGAAAAATATGTGGCGTGATGAGGTATGACGTGGCGGTGATGCAGCGTGATGACGTGTGACGCGGCATGATGACGTATGACGCGCGATGGATTTTCAAGTGTCATAACATTTATTTTTGTCGCCGCTGGATTTTGGAATGTTCAAAATCTTTTGGCGACACTGGTATGACGCCGGGAAAATTGCCAAAGTGGGACAGGCCCTTAAAGGCTCGGTTTGACTGTTTCCTTTTGTTTTGCAGCTGTGTGTTGTTGTGTTAAGAAGGGCCCAGAAACTATACCGGGGGATATGGATGGTAAGTTTCCATCACTTAATTTTTCATACTCCAATCTAAACATTACATTGTGTCTCAGATTTGCAGAAATAGTTTTGTATGTTTGTTTTAGATTAGTAATACCAGTAGGCTGCAGGAATGAAATTTTGCCCGATCAGGAATCATTCAAATATATATGCTGCCGAGGGAAGTTAAATTCTAAGGTAACAATGCATGCCTTATGGAAGAAAACCTAGTGGTTAAATTATGTATAATTAACATGAGCTACCTCTTTCATGGTTATGAAGCAAAATTGTTCATTAACTACCATTGTGTACAGTAAAATGTAGGCACAAAGAGCTGCAGATGCTCGAATATGGAGGAATTTAATGGGTCAGACAGCATCTCTGGGGAGAATGGACAGAAGGTGTATTGAGATGGGAACCTTCATTATTCTCAGTCTGATTAAGTGTTGACTCGGAAAATTTCATTGTCCATTTCCCTCCCCCCCCCCCCCCACCAATGTACCCTGATTTCCTCCAGCCTTTTGTTTGTTAACTGTAAGCATGCTGGCTATTGTCTTGCTTCTCAGATCTATAATGCTATATATTTTGGACGGAAACATCAAAAATGTGTTTTGCTGTGTTAAGGTGCAGAGTTCACTAACGAGCAAGTAAACAATATTTTGTATAAAGAAGCTAGATATGCTCAACAGTGAGACAAGTTCAATTGCAAACCAAGAAATTGAATGGAACTTTATCTTTGTCTCTATTGTGAAAATAAAGTGTCGCTCTACCCCACTTGAAATCACTTCATGGATTTAGTTTAGTTTAATTCAGTTTAGAGATACTGCGCGGAAACAGGCTCTTCGACCCACCGGGTCCATGCCGTCCAGCGATCCCCGCACATTAACACTATCCTACACCCACAAGGGACAATTTGTTTTTACATTTACCAAGCCAATTAACCTACAAACCTGTACATCTTTGGAGTGTGGGAGGAAACCGAAGATCTCGGAGAAAACTCACGTAGGTCATGGGGAGAACGTACAAACTCCGTACAGACAGCACCCGTAGTCGGGATTGAACCCGGGTCTCTGGCACTGCATTCGCTGTAAGGCAGCAACTCTACCGCTGCGCCACTGTGACTGCCCTCGATTAAATATTAAAGTTCCCCCTGTTTATTGGAAATAGATTCATGCAAGTATAAATTTCTTACTCTATCTCTAAAGTTGGGCTTTTATTAAAGCTACCAAACATGGTTTTGTGCAGTGCAATGAGTTTCATTTAAATCGAAAGATTGTATAGAAATATTTAGAGATGCTTTTAGTTTCTTACTGTTTTTAATAGTGTTATTGAGTTTGTTTTCAGCGCACCTTCAGGTGCAAAATATTGAGTCAATGCAGCTGTATCATTTCAAATTAGGACGAGTCTTGGGTTTCAAGGTTATAATTGCTGCTCTGAAATTGATAATAGGGTTTATTCTATGACTGAAACAAGCAACTGCTTTCTTTAAATATAAATGCTTTAAGTCATAGTGACCTTTCTGCCCTCTTGTGCCTCTTCCTGAATGTATACAACAGTATTGAATTTACTCTGAAAAGTTATTACTGTATCAAACATATAGCCTTTTCAATAGATGATGAAATGATGAACACAAATGATGGTCCACATGTTGGGTCTGAAGAACTTACTGACCTAGGAAAGTGCCTGCTCAAGTCTGAGGTAAAATAATTTGCACTTTTTTACTGACACAAGATGGATGTGTTTTGAGAAACAGGAGTTACAAACTTGCCTTTATTCTGCATGATTTTTAATATGTAATAGTTGTGTGATTTGATTCTGGGGCAGATTGGGCATTAACTATGATGTTAGTCGTTATGACTGTTTTTCCTAATTTTCTTAATTTTTTTAGGAAATTTGTAAGGCATTGTTGGCAACTGCTTACAGTGCTGTGATTTGGAATGACACCATAACGTGCCAACGAGCAACTCTACAACTCTGCTGGCCATTGATCAAGCAGGCAAGTATGGGCCAAGTGTTCTGTCAGGCTTTTGTTAGTCACTGAAAATTTGAGATCCACAGAACCTTTCTTCAACCTTAAGCAGTTATGCCACCCTCTTGTGAATTTTGCATTTAGTAATGCTTTGAAGGTCTCGAGCTCTTTGCCTTTATATTTTAATATTTCATCCATGTCCTTGTGTTGGTGAGCTCTTGATGTTTGGTCATCTGTTTGTAAATGCAAAAGCCGTCATGTTATTTTGCTATATAGGATATTATATTAATCCTGTTGCAGTTGTGCATTCTTCCTGGCAGGTGATCAGAGTGTAAATGCGCTTAGTCTGTTTCCTTGTTTTCCATATAGAACAAAATAAGGAAAATTCTGAATTTGGAATTAATGCTTTAACCAATCGCCTGAGAATGCACTCTTTTCTACAGTTTTTGCACATTTTCTATAGATTAAATACAAACTTAATTTGAGTACTTACAGCAATGATCTGTTTTTATTTTTGATTTCAACATCTGGCATTTCATGCTTTCAGTCAAATTATCTAAATATTTTCTGGGCAAGCTATGTATTTTCAAATGTTTCTAACATTTACCAGAGTAAATTATTTATTACAACCTCCAGTATCATCTATGTAGTCATATAGGTGCCATTTCATTAGTTAACTTCATGTCTGTCAAAATTAATAAGCTAAAGATTTGGGGGTCTGGCTTGCAACATATTCAACTGTTATCATGCTTAGTCTTTCCGCTGACTGGTTAGCATGCAACAAAAGCTTTTCACTGTCCCTCTGTACACGTGACGATAAACTAAAATCTGTATCTGAATACTTGTGGCATTATCTTGTCCTAGACATTGCCCCAGTTCATATCCACACCTGTGGTGATCACCTCCAAATCCCTGCCACCTTCATTTTTACCAGATGCTGGCTGAGCTGAGTCTGTGCACCCATTAAGTGGGTGTGGATTCTGATTGACTGTGCCTTGAATGTCAGTGTTTTTTAATTATTGGTTGATAAACCAAAGAGTTAATCTGTTTTCTACATGGTTGGTGATCCCAGCACGGTATTCTGATGTAATACTGAGCAGCCAGATGCAAAGTGCAACAAGTCTTCATAAGATGCACGACACAAAAAGCTTGAGTAACTGCGGGACAGGCAGCATCTCTGGAGAGAAGGAATGGGTGGCGTCTCGGGTCGAGACCCTTCTTCAGATGCAAGTTCACCACCCTTTTTTCATTTAGTTGAGAGATACAGTGGAAACAGGCCCTTCGGCCTAACAAGTCCATGCCGACCTGCGATCCCCACACACTAACACTATCCTACACACACTAGGGACAATTTACAATTTTGCGAAGCCAATTTGCTTACAAATCTGTATGTCATTGGAGTGTGTGAGGAAACTGGAAACCCACGCAGGTCACAGGGAGAATGTACAAATTCCATACAGACAGCACCCATAGTCAGGGTCGAACCTGGGTCTCTGGCGCTGTAAAGCAACAACTCTATTGCTGCGCCACCGTGCCACCTTATGGCTAAAGAAATTCCTCCTCATCTCCTTTCTAAAGGTTTCTTTTATTCTGAGGCCGTGTCTTCTGGTCCTAGAATCTCCCATTAGTGGAAACATCCTTTCCACATCGACTCTAACTAGGCCTTTTGTTATTCGGTAAGTTTCAATGAGATCCCCTCCTCTCCTTAGCATATGCGTGCCCTGGTCTGGGTTCACTGGTGAGTGGACAGGAGATCAGATGTGTTGGTATATGACTTTCAGTTCTCCCTTTGGCATCCACATTTGGCTGAGCATTTATAGAAATCTGAGACCTGTTGGTGTCTGAATAGCTGACCACTGTCAGTCAGCCAATGTGTGGCTGTGTACTATGCCAGACTTTTCAGAATAATTTTCCCATGCTCCAATGAAAACTAATACCTACTGCACAAACTTGTGAAAACACTCCCATTTAAAAGAGAATATTCAATTTTATTGACCGGCTTAGTAATTCTTATTCTGTTTAAATTGTACAATTTTTTTCACCTTGTGCTGTTCACAATTATGAAATTTGTTTCTTTTTATTCTGGCCTTTTGATTGTATATGGTTTCTAATTCAAAAGTCTCCCTTTTTAATCAGATTCCTGTTTATTTCTTTTGCACATCACAGCTGAT
Organism: Amblyraja radiata; assembly: GCF_010909765.2. NCBI lineage: Eukaryota > Metazoa > Chordata > Chondrichthyes > Rajiformes > Rajidae > Amblyraja > Amblyraja radiata. Next base: position 30,088,660 of record NC_045963.1, on the reverse strand, counting down.
GTTTTATTTTTTTAATAAACCTTGATGTTCAACCTGGATTTTCTTTTACATTCAGGTATTGTCTGCAACTCTACATTCTGATGCAACCAGTTGGTTTTTCATGAGTGTACTTCGAGGGTTGCAGATGCATGGGCAACATGAAGGTTGCCTTGCAGCATTGGTCAATCTTGCTTTCATGATATATGAGGCACTGGTAAGCACCTGATTAAGTAAAATTGTGGGTTCTAATGCTGTTTATATTTCATATTAATTAAGAATATTGACTGAATGGAATGGCTCTATTTTAAGCACCCAGCAATAAATAAAATACTTCTGTTCCAGTTTGCTTTAAAAAGAATGACATATTTTACAAAGTACACTCATTAGTGTAGGGTCAATTTGCATACCGAAGATTCACCATCTGCAGCTGATGACCTGTTCTGAAAGTTAAGACAAGAATTTAGGTTGGGTTTACAGCTTTAATTACAGTGCAGATTGGATAATAGGAAGGATCCTTTCCATTGATCCCAAACTTTGGAACAACCCTTTAACCATTTAACCTCGCTACACTATACATAATTTCAACTTAGCCACAATTAGAACTAGTGAAAATGGACTGTTTACAGGAGTTTTAAATAAGCAAATGTTTACCTTTCAAGGGTAACCTGCAAAAAAACTGCACTAGGAACTCTGGTTCTGTGGTGTTTTACTCCTCACGTCAGCTTCTTTACAGTGGTGAAATGGAGCTCATTGTAGTACAAAATACTAAACTGCACATCTGGTTGAGGGTTTTATTTTAAAAAAGTGGAAGTGGAAATAAGAAATTTAAGGTGAAAAATTGCTAACTGTTTTTGGATTCAATTGGAATATGACTGAAATGTCGAGTAATAAATAATGGAAATTTTCTTAGTCGTTAAATCTGTATTATTGGAAAATAGCATTCTGTGAGTTCAAGGTAGAACATCTTGTTTGTTGTACAATTCCAGAAAGAATTTGCTGTCCTAAATAGTTTATTTTGAATGGTTAAGAGGTGAGCGGTTGAATCTTCATCACATATCACATATTCATTGTCTATTTCAGGATACTAACTTGTTGTGCAGTTTGAGCAGGAGCTTCTCTACATGTCCTCATAAGACCATGTACATCATTGATTTTGCTTCTCTGAATGTCAATGTTGAACAATTTATCTTTGAATTTCTCTTGTAGAGACCACGTTATCCTGAATTGAAAACAGTAATGCAGCAAGTTCCTCAAATCTCTGGTGATGCTTTGGATCAATTTGATTCAAAACTTCTGAACCCATCATCTCATAAAATGGGCGATAAAAGGAGAAAAGATCTCTTCAAGAAACTCTTGTCTGGCTGCATTGGGGTAAGTTATGTATCTGGTTCCTAAAGGAGTCTTTCACATCGGTTATGATATTTTAATAAAGTAACATTAATTTGGACAATTAATTCACAAAACATTTACTTGTCTGTTAACAGTGCCTCTAAAATATTCTGTGCAGATTTGGTCTGACAATAGTTTCACTATTTTTTAAATGTTAAAGATTTTCTGGAAAGGATACAGAATTTGTCAAATATTTACATTGCATACCATCCCATGTATTTAAGCAAAAATTTGTAACATTTGTTGAAAGAATGATATTCTAGAACTATCATCTTCTTAGACTGGTGTGATTATCTTATTCAAAATGTTATGGGTGAGATTACAGAACCAAAAATCATTTTAATAAAGTACAGATTTAGCTGCTATTTCTGGAATAATAGGAATTGTAGGAATCTTTATCCCATTGGATATATCTTGATTTGGGGCAGTGTTGCTAGAATTTGGGATGTGATGAGGAAAATGGATACAAAGTTGATAATCCAGAAGCAAAATACCATAAAAGGACACAGTGCTGGAATAACTCAGCAGTCAAGCAGCATCTCTGGAGAACATGGATCAACGACGTTTTGGGTCGGGACCCAGACACTGCAGCATCTGCAGTTCCTTGGGTCTAGCAAAATACCACTTGTACCTTTACCAAAAACAAGAAAAATGGAAAACCAATAAGGTGAACAAGTTTCCTACCCAAGTGGAGGATATTCTGTCTTGTCTTGTTCCTATTAATATTCTCTTCATTGCATTGTGCAAATGTAAAATCACACTCTGCAATTCAGAATTGCCTGAAAGTTTCCTTTCAGTATTCTGAAGTAAAGTTTCCTCAGGTCATTGTGTAATTCACTGATCTGCCTGTACCAGTAACCACTTCCGTTTTCATGCCATCTTCCTGTATAAACTAATGAATGTGGAATTCATTGCCACAGGTGGCTGTAGAGGCAGTCATTAGGTATATATAAAGTGGAGATTGATAGGTTCTTGATTTGTAAGAGTGTCAAAAGTTATGGCGAGAAGGAGCGAGAATGGGGTTGAAGGGAAAAAAATCTGCCTTGATTGAATGGCAGAGTAGACGATGGGCCGAATGGTCTAATTCTGCTCCTATGTCTTATGATCTCTGACTTGTATCACAACCTTCCTGACTCCGCACTGAAATCGGTAATTTCTATTAATTGGCCATTCCAATCTTGCATCTGATATTCAGCTTTTTGTATCTTTTCACTTCCAAACCTGGTAATTTCAGTCTCTTTGACTTTACATCTTTAAACTCGGATGTGCCTCTTGATATTCACAAGCTTTCATTGCTGTATTTTCAGATAGCTGCATCCATTTTCCTGAACTTGACCAATAGATCTTACCTTTTTTCTTCCCTTTGTGCATGTCTCAATTCCTCCCCACCATCCATTTCTATGTTGCTCAATTGCCTAGATGATTAGTGCATGTAATAGATGGCACATTTTGATCCTCGGCAATTAATGGTGGATGGTGTACCAGTTAAGTGGTTTACTGTGTTCTGGATGATGTTGCGCTTAAATGTTGTTGGAGTTGTGCTCATTGAGGCAAGTGGAGGGTATTCTGTCTTGTCTTGTTTCTATTAATATTCTCTTCATTGCATTGTGCAAATGTAAAATCACACTCTGCACAACATTATGTTGATCTGTCCCATAAGTTTCAAACTACAAAATCATTTTAACCTCTGATCATGCCAAGATAATCAGTCTACATCAATAAGCTTGTACTTGTTTGTAGTACTTGATCAACATGTTACATTTTTAGGAAGTAAAAAAAGCCATTTGACTGAATTGTTGGCCATGTGATTCATGAGATGCTGTATCCTACAATGGTGATTGCATTTCACAAATAATTCAATGAATGTGATGCTCTTTAAGATCTCTTAAGTTCATGATTTAGTCCTAGATTTGAGATTTTACTCAAATGATGGCTAGTATTAGAATTCAATGTAAACTAGCAACACATCCTGTCCATACCTCTTCCCTTGACTCCGTCCAAGGACTCCGACAGTCTTTTCAGGTGAGGCAGAGGTTCATGTGCGTCTCTTCCAACCTCATCTATTGTATCCGCTGTTCCAGGTGTGAACTATATATCGGCGAGACCGGCGAGACCAAACGGTGATCGTTTCGCTGAACACCTCCACTCAGTCTGCCTAAACCTACCTGATCTCCCGGTTGCTAAGCACTGACATTTCTGTTCTAGGCCTCCTCCATTGTTAGAGTGAGGCCCAGCGCAAATTGGAGGAACAGCACCTCTTATTTCTCTTGGGAAGCTTACACCCCAGCAGTATGAATATTGACTTCTCTAACTTCAAGTAATCCTTTCCTTAACTCTCTTCATCCCTCTCCCTTCCCAGTTCTCCGACCAGTCAGACTGTCCCTGATTACAGTTTATCTCTGTTTGCTTTGTTGTTACCTTGTCCTAGCTAACAATGATCTATTCTACATTTTCCTTGAGCTTCACCCCTTTTTGATCTCGTTCTCACACCGTACACTTCCTTATCTCTGTATCTTCCTTCCCCCTCCCCTGACAGTCTGAAGAAGGGCCTTGACCTGAAACTTCACCCAATCCTTCTCTCCAGAGATGCTGCCAGTCACGTTGAGTTACTGCAGCTTTTTGCGTTTATCTTCGGCTTAAACCAGCATCTGTAGATTCTTCCTACACACATCCTTCTCTACTTAATAGAAAAAATATTTGTAATCCCTATTTGAGGGATAACCACGTGTCTTCCACATCTGATTTTACTTGTACTTGAAATTGATCTTTGTGCACAATTAATCTTCGCCCCTTTCTTTAATTCATTTAAATGGCTTTGTTTTACTAACTTCTGTCCTTTTCAGAAACCACTTGGGCAGAAGTTCAAAAAAGAAGTGCATATCAAAAACTTGCCCACTCTTTTCAAGAAACCAAAACCACAGCCTACTACACCAATAGAAGAAACGAATGAAGATAATATTCTTGCTCCACTCTTTGATCCAAGAGCTCAGGACATATAAAGAGTCATTGAACTCTATTACTTCCACTCTTGCTTATTGGGGGAAAAAAATGGACCTTTTTATGTTGATTTTAACTTGTAGTCTGTCTTTAGTTGTAAGGTGTTATCAACATTAGCATAGTGGAAATTAGCATCAAATGGCAACTTTAAGATGACTGCTCAACTGAAAAATACTTTCATGAAGCCAACTATAACAATTTGGTAGCCAGATATTTCTGCTAATTACTTAGTTGATTGCTGATGGTGAAAGTTAAGCCCCCACAAAAAGACATTTCCACCATTCATTCTGAATAACCAACCCGAATAAACTTTGTAATGCATTCTGTGGTGGAAAGAACTATAAACTGATTGTGGTATATTGTTATGAAATGCCTTAACCTTTTCAAAAATTGAATTCGTAGATTGGGTTTGCAGCAATCTGTTTTCCAAGTGTTGTATCCTGACAATGTCTGTGCTCGCTGTATTTAAAAACAAAATCAGAAGAATACATTGAAGTTTTGTTAAAATATTTTGTATGCCATTGTTTAATATTAAACGTGTCTGTCCAGTTTTGTGTATGAAAGTTTATCTTTAATGCATGTCAAGAGAACCAGACCCATGTTATTGCAGAAGATTGATTTTTTTTTAATCGAGTCTAATGAATTCAGAAGCAGAAAATAATGGGAACCAGTAACTTAATTTTGAAATGTTTCTTAGCTTTTGTTTCGCATTATCACCTCACACTTTCATGTGTTTTAAATGTAGATTTTGAAGACAAACTTAAAATTAACATTAAAGCAATGGTTGTTTTTGTTCCAAGAATTCTTGTAAAAGTCTTTTATGGTGGCTGCAATGGAGACCAAGTCTTCACCATTTTTCTTTATTAATTTCCCCAGCTGTGTAGTACCTATCATCTGAACTCGCTTGGCTAGTTATTGATTAAAACCGTGTCCATATTCAGTTTAATGAACGTATTATCTTCTCTCCATTTTGGCATACTATAATTAAATGAAAAACTGTTCACTTTTGGAAGTACAAATGGTGCTAATTCCCATTACTGCAATGACTATTATGATATGTATATTGAAAAAGTTAATCCAAATGGAAACTAATATCATCATTTTAACAGAAAGCATCAGCATTTGGTTACTTTTCCCTACAGGCCA